>NW_026869188.1:0-142500 GCF_020745735.1 Hemiscyllium ocellatum | reverse complement strand
ATCCTGTTGTAATCTGAGGTAACCCTCTTCGCTGTCCACGACACCTCCAATTTTGGTGTCATCTGCAAACTTACTAACTGTACCTCTTATGCTCGCAACCAAATCATTTATGTAAATGACAAGAAGTAGAGGGCCCAGCACCGATCCTTGTGGCACTCCCCTGGTCACAGGCCTCCAGTCTGAAAAACAACCCTCCATCACCACCCTCTGTCTTCTACCTTTGAGCCAGTTCTGTATCCAAATAGCTCGTTCTCCCTGTATTCCATGAGATCTAACCTTGCTAACCAGTCTCCCATGGGGAACCTGAAGTCAATATAGATCACATCTACTGCTCTGCCCTCTTCAATCCTCTTTGTTACTTCTTCAAAAAACTCAATCAAGTTTGTGAGACATGATTTCCCATGCACAAAGCCATGTTGACTATCCCGAATCAGTCCTTGCCTTTCCAAATACATGTACATCCTGTCCCTCAGGATTCCCTCCAACAACTTGTCCACCACCGAGGTCAGGCTCACCGGTCTATAGTTCCCTGACTTGTCTTTACCGCCCTTCTGAAACAGGGGCACCACATTTGTCAACCTCCAGTCTTCCGGCACCTCACCTGTGACTATCGATGATACAAATATCTCAGCAAGAGGCCCAGCAATCACTTCTCTAGCTTCCCACAGAGTTCTCGGGTACACCTGATCAGGTCCTGGGGATTTATTCATCTTTAACCGTTTCAAGACATCCAGCACTTCCTCCTCTGTAACCTGGGTATTTTGCAAGATGTCACCATCTATTTCCCTACAGTCTATATCTTCCATTTCCTTTTCCACAGTAAATACTGATGCAAAATATTCAGTTAGTATCTCCCCCACTTTCTATGGCTCCACACAAAGGCCACCTTGCTGATCTTTGAGGGGCTCTATTCTCTCCCTAGTTACCCTTTTGTCCTTAATATATTTGTAAAAACCCTTTGGATTCTCCTTAATTCTATTTGCCAAAGCTATCTCATGTCCCCGTTTTGCCCTCCTGATTTCCCTCTTAAGTATACTCCTACTGCCTTTATACTCTTCTAAGGATTCACTTGATCTACCCTGTCTTTACCTGACATATGCTTCCTTCTTTTTCTTAACCAAACCCCCAATTTCTTTAGTCATCCAGCCTTCCCTATACCTACCAGCCTTCCCTTTCACCCTGACAGGAATATACTTTCTCTGGATTCTCGTTATCTCATTTCTGAAGGCTTCCCATTTTCCAGCCGTCCCTTTACCTGTGAACATCTGCCCCCAATCAGCTTTTGAAAGTTTAGATTAGATTAGATTACTTACAGTGTGGAAACAGGCCCTTCGACCCAACAAGCCCACACCGACCCGCCGAAGCGCAACCCACCCATTCCCCTACATTTACCCCTTACCTAACACTACGGGCAATTTAGCATGGCCAATTCACCTGACCCGCACATCTTTGGACTGTGGGAGGAAACCGGAGCACCCGGAGGAAACCCACGCAGACACGGGGAGAACGTGCAAACTCCACACAGTCAGTCGCCTGAGTCGGGAATTGAACCCGGGTCTCAGGCACTGTGAGGCAGCAGTGCTAACCACTGTGCCACCCTACCGCCAATGATTGCCTAATTCTTGCCAAATTCTGTCAAAACCGGCCTTTCTCTGATTTAGACCTTAACCTTTTAGATCTGGGCTACCCTTTGGCGTCGCTGGTATAAACCCTAATAGAATTATTGGCACTTCTGATCATAAATATGTGTGGGATTAACCACCGAGTCATCAACTCCCACACTCACGTACACCCCCTCCCACACTCACCCCCACACTCACCCTCTCCCACACTCACCCTCTCCCACACTCACCCCTTCCCACACTCACCCCCTCCCACACTCACCCTCTCCCACACTCACCCCCTTCCACACTCACCCCCTCCCACACTCACCCTCTCCCACACTCACCCCCTCCCACACTCACCCCCACACTCACCCTCTCCCACACTCACCCTCTCCCACACTCACCCCCTCCCACAAACACCCCCTCCCACACTCACCCCTTCCCACACTCACCCCCTCCCACACTCACCCTCTCCCACACTCACCCCCTTCCACACTCACCCTCTCCCGCACTCACCCCCTCCCACAAACACCCCCTCCCACACTCACCCTCTCCCACACTCACACCCTCCCACACTCACCCCCACACTCACCCCCTCTCACACTCACCCCCTCCCACACTCACCCCCACGCTCACCCCCTCCCACACTCACCCCCTCCCACACTCACCCTCTCCCACACTCACCCCCCTCCCACACTCACCCCCTCCCACACTCACACCCACACTCACCCCCTCTCACACTCACCCTCTCCCACACTCACCCCCTCCCACAAACACCCCCTCCCACACTCACCCCCTCCCACACTCACCGCCTCCCACAAACACCCCCTCCCACACTCACCCCCTCCCACACTCACCCCCACACTCACCCCCTCCCACACTCACCCCCTCCCACACTCACCCTCTCCCACACTCACTCCCTGCTGGACTCACTCCCTCACACTCGCCCCCTCCCACACTCACCCACTCACACTCACCCCCACACTCAGCCCCCCCACACTCACCCCCCCCCACAAACACCTCCTCCCACACTCACCCCCTCCCACACTCACCCACTCACACTCACACCTGGTCACACATGCTCCCACGCCCACACTCTCTCATGCTCACACTTGGTGAGAGTCACTTTTAGTCACTTTCATTCTTGTACACCCATGTTCCAACTTTGTCACGCTTATTTTCGTGCACCTGTACTCACACCCAATCCTACTCACTCGCACGCTCATGTGTTCACACTCGCTCATTCCCACGCTCCCACTCGCTCCCATGCGCTAACCTGGTCACACTCACTCCCACACTCACACTCGCTCCCATGCTCACACTCGCTCCCATGCTCACACTAGGTCACACTCACACTTGCATGCAGAAACACCCATGGGGACAAACCCCTCCTCCATCACGCCTGTCCACCTCTGAGTGTGTCACACTCGCGCGTTCGGTCTGTCTCTCACACCCAGAGACAGTCACCCCCTGTTGCACACTTGTGCACACCCGGAAATGGTGAGAGGCTCCGGCTGGCTGGTACGCCCATCAGACGCTGTCACTCAGAGGCAGCCTCCTCCCTGCCATGTCTCTGCCCCCCACCCCTCCCCGGTGCAGTTGCAGTCTGGCAGTGTGCCCTCTGCCAGCCGGCCGTGCCAAGGTCACCACGGTCACTCGGTGTTTCTCCACTCCCAGGGCTGGGCTCAGAGGTGCCCAGCCCTGGGAGGGTATCCCTGCCTCGTTGCCCATTAACAGACCACTCTCTGCCTTTAGGACCTGCAGCAGTTACTCCAGCTCCAGCAGTTGGTCCTGCTGCCTGGGCATCACCTTGCTGCCAACCTCCAGGGACCTGCACAGTTCCTCCTGCCACAGGCACAGCAAGGACAGCAAGGTAAGTGGCAGTCAGCGGGCACACACCGACGGGGCACAGCTCAGACCGGCCCCCTCTTCACCCCCCTCCGAGTCCCAGACAATACCCAGGCTAAAGCTGCATCACCTCCAGATCCAGCCCCGAGGGACAGGGACAGTGTAGAGGGAGCTTTACACTGTACCTAACCCCGTGCTGTCCCTGTCCCTGTCCTGGGAGGGGACAGTGTAGAGGGAGCTTTACTGTGTATCTAACCCCATGCTCTCCCTGTGCCTGGGAGGGTTTGATGTGGGGACAGTGTAGAGGGAGCTTTACTCTGTACCTAACCCCGTGCTGGCCCTGTCCTGGGAGGGGACAGTGTAGAGGGAGCTTTTCTCTGTATCTAACCCCGTGCTGTCCCTGTCCCTGTCCCTGGGAAGGGATGATGGGGGGACAGTGTAGACGGAGCTTTTCTCTGTATCTAACCGCATGCTGTCCCTGTCCTGGGAGGGTATGATGGAGGGACAGTGTAGAGGGAGCTTGACTCTGTATCTAACCCCATGCTGTACCTGTCCATGGGAGTGTTTGATGGGGGGACAGAATACAGCAGGATTGACTCGGCGATGTGCTGTCCCTGTGCCTGGGTGTTGAGTTGTATTGACTGGGCGATGGGCTGTCCCTGTCCCTCGGTGTTGAGTTGTATTGACTGGGCGTTGGGCTGTCCCTGTCCCTGGGTGTTGAGTTGTATTGACTGGGCGTTGGGCTGTCCCTGTGCCTGGGTGTTGAGTTGTATTGACTGGGCATTGGGCTGTCATTGTGACTGGGTGTTGAGTTGTATTGACTGGGCGTTGGGCTGTCCCTGTGCCTGGGTGTTGAGTTGTATTGACTGGGCAATGTGCTGTCCCTGTGTCTCGGTGTTGAGTTGTATTGACTGGGCGTTGGGCTGGCCCTGTGCCTGAGTGTCGAGTTGTATTGACTGGGCGTTGGGCTGTCCCTGTGCCTGGGTGTTGAGTTGTATTGACTGCTCGTTGGGCTGTCCCTGTTCCTGGGTGTTGAGTTGTTTGACTGGGCGTTGGGCTGTCCCTGTCCCTGGGTGTTGAGTTGTATTGACTGGGCGTTGGGCTGTCTTTGTGCCTGGGTGTTGAGTTGTATTGACTGGGCGATGGGCTGTCCCTGTCCCTCCATGTTGAGTTGTATTGACTTGGCGTTGGGCTGACCGTCCGCCTGGGTGTTGCGTTGTATTGACTGGGCGTTGGGCTGTCCCTGTGCCTTGGTGTTGAGTTGTATTGACTGGGCGTTGGGCTGACCGTCCGCCTGGGTGTTGAGTTGTATTGACTGGGTGTTGGGCTGTCCCTGTGCCTGGGTGTTGAGTTGTATTGACTGGGCATTTGGCTGTCCGCGTTCCTGGGTGTTGAGTTGTATTGACTGGGCGATGGGTTGTCCGTGTGCCTGGGTGTTGTGTTGTATTGACTGGGCGATCTGCTGTCCCTGTGCCTGGGTGTTGAGTTGTATTGACTGGGCGTTGGGCTGTCCCTGTTCCTGGGTGTTGAGTTGTACTGACTGGGCGTTGGGCTGTCCGTGTGCCTGGGTGTTGAGTTGTACTGACTGGGCTTTGGGCTGTCCGTGTGCCTGGGTGTTGAGTTGTATTGACTGGTCGTTGGGCTGTCCGTGTGCCTGGGTGTTGAGTTGTATTGACTGGGCGTTGGGCTGTCCGTGTGCCTGGGTGTTGAGTTGTATTGACTGGGCGTTGGGCTGTCCGTGTGTCCCTGGGTGTTGAGTTGTATTGACTGGGCGATGGGCTGTCCGTGTGTCCCTGGGTGTTGAGTTGTATTGACTGGGCGTTGTGCTGTCCTTGTGCCTGGGTGTTGAGGTGTATTGACTGGGCGATGTGCTGTCCCTCTGCATGGGTGTTGTGTTGTATTGACTGGGCGATGTGCTGTCCCTGTGCCGGGGTGTTGAGTTGTATTGACTGGGCAATGTGCTGTCCCTGAGTCTCGATGTTGAGTTGTATTGACTGGGCGTTGGGCTGTCTGTGTGCCTGGGTGTTGAGTTGTATTGACTGTGCGTTGGGCTGTCCCTGTGCATGGGTGTTGAGTTGTATTGACTGGGCGTTGGGCTGTCCCTGTGCCTGGTTGTTGAGTTTTATTGTCTGGCGATGGGCTGTCCGTGTGCCTGGGTTTTGAGTTGTATTGACTGGGCATTGGGCTGTCCCTGTCCCTGGGTGTTGAATTGTATTGACTGGGCGTTGGGCAGTCCCTGTGCCTGGGTGTTGAGTTGTATTGACTGGGCGTTGGGCTGTCCGTGTGCCTGGGTGTTGAGTTGTATTGACTGGGCGTTGGGCTGTCCCTGTGCCTGGGTGTTGAGTTGTATTGACTGGGCGTTGGGCTGTCCCTGTGTCTCGGTTTTGAGTTGTATTGACTGGGCGTTGGGCTGTCCGTGTGTTTGGGTGTTGAGTTGTATTGACTAGGCGTTGGGCTGTCCCTGTGCCTGGGTGTTGAGTTGTATTGACTGGGCGTTGGGCTGTCCGTGTGTTTGGGTGTTGAGTTGTATTGACTGGGCGTTGGGCTATCCGTGTGCCTGGGTGTTGAGTTGTATTGACTGGGCGATGGGCTGTCCCTGTGTTTCGGTCTTGAGTTGTATTGACTGGGCGTTGGGCTGTCCGTTTGCCTGGGTGTTGACTTGTATTGACTGGGCGTTGGGCTGTCCGTTTGCCTGGGTGTTGAGTTGTATTGACTGGGCGTTGGGCTGTCCGTGTGTCTGGGTGTTGAGTTGTATTGACTGGGCGTTGGGCTGTCCGTTTGCCTGGGTGTTGACTTGTATTGACTGGGCGTTGGGCTGTCCCTGTGCCTGGGTGTTGAGTTGTATTGACTGGGCGATGGGCTGTCCCTGTGTCTGGGTGTTGAGTTGTATTGACTGGGCGATGGGCTGTCCCTGGGCCTGGGTGTTGAGTTGCATTGACTGGACGTTGGGCTGTCCCTGTGCCTGGGTGTTGAGTTGTATTGACTGGGCGTTGGGCTGTCCCTGTGCCTGGATGTTGAGTTGTAGTGACTGGGCGTTAGGCTGTCCCTGTGTCTCGGTGTTGAGTTGTATTGACTGGGCGTTGGGCTGTCCGTGTGCCTGGGTGTTGACTTGTATTGACTGGGCGTTGGGCTGTCCCTGTGCCTGGGTGTTGAGTTGTATTGACTGGGCGTTGGGCTGTCCCTGTGCCTGAGTGTTGAGTTGTATTGACTGGGCGATGGGCTGTCCGTGTGCCTGGGTGTTGAGTTGTATTGGTTGGGCGATGGGCTGTCTCTGTGTATCAGTGTTGAGTTGTATTGACTGGGCGTTGGGCTGTCCCTGTGTCTTGGTGTTGAGTTGTATTGACTGGGCGATGTGCTGTCCGTGTGCCTGGGTGTTGAGTTGTATTGACTGTGCGTTTGGCTGTGCCTGTGCCTGGCTGTTGAGTTGTATTGACTGGGCGATGGGCTGTCCCTGTGCCTGTATGTTGAGCTGTATTGACTGGGCGTTGTGCTGTCCGTGTGCCTGGATGTTGAGTTGTATTGACTGGGCGATGTGCTGTCCCTGTGCCTGAGTGTTAAGTTGTATTGACAGGGCGATGGGCTGTCCATGTGTCCCTGGATGTGAGTTGAATTAAATGGGCGTTGTGCTGTCCCTGTGCCTGGGTGTTGAGTTGTATTGACTTGCGATGGGCTGTCCCTGTGCCTGGGTGTTAAGTTGTATTGACTGGGCGATGTGCTGCCCCTGTCCCTGGGTGTTGAGTTGTATTGACTGGGCATTGGGCTGTCCCTGTGCCTGGGTGTTGAGTTGTATTGACTGGGCGATGTGCTGTCCGTGTACCTGGGTGTTGAGTTGTATTGACCGGGCGATGTACTGTCCCTGTGCCTGGGGGTTGAGTTGTATTGTCTGGGCATTGGGCTGTCCCTGTGCCTGAGTGTTGAGTTGTATTGACTGGGCGATGGGCTGTCCCTGTGTCTCGGTGTTGTGTTGTATTGACTGGGCGTTGTGCTGTCCCTGTGCCCCGGTGTTGAGTTGTATTGACTGGGCGATGTGCTGTCCCTGTGCCTGGGTGTTGAGTTGTATTGACTGGGCGTTGGGCTGTTCCTGTGCCTGGGTGTTGAGTTGTATTGACTGGGCGTTGGGCTGTTCCTGTGCCTGGGTGTTGAGTTGTATTGATTGGGCATTGGGCTGTCCCTGTGTCTGGGTGTTGAGTTGTGTTGACTGGGCGTTGGGCTGTCACTGTGTCTCGGTGTGGAGTTGTATTGACTGGACGTTGGGCTGTCCGTGTGCCTGGGTGTTGAGTTGTATTGACTGGGCGTTGGGCTGTCCGTGTGCCTGGGTGTTGAGTTGTATTGACTGGTCGTTGGGCTGTCCGTGTGTCTGGGTGTTGAGTTGTATTGACTGGGCGTTGGGCTGTCCGTGTGCCTGGGTGTTGACTTGTATTGACTGGGCGTTGGGCTGTCCCTGTGCCTGGCTGTTGAGTTGTATTGACTGGGCGATGGGCTGTCCCTGTGTCTGGGTGTTGAGTTGTATTGACTGGGCGATGGGCTGTCCCTGTGTCTGGGTGTTGAGTTGTATTGACTGGACGTTGGGCTGTCCCTGTGCCTGGGTGTTGAGTTGTATTGACTGGGCGTTGGGCTGTCCCTGTGCCTGGATGTTGAGTTGTAGTGACTGGGCGTTAGGCTGTCCCTGTGTCTCGGTGTTGAGTTGTATTGACTGGGCGTTGGGCTGTCCGTGTGCCTGGGTGTTGAGTTGTATTGACTGGGCGTTGGGCTGTCCCTGTGCCTGGGTGTTGAGTTGTATTGACTGGGCGTTGGGCTGTCCCTGTGCCTGAGTGTTGAGTTGTATTGACTGGGCGATGGGCTGTCCGTGTGCCTGGGTGTTGAGTTGTATTGGTTGGGCGATGGGCTGTCCATGTGTCCCTGGATGTGAGTTGAATTAAATGGGCGTTGTGCTGTCCCTGTGCCTGGGTGTTGAGTTGTATTGACTTGCGATGGGCTGTCCCTGTGCCTGGGTGTTAAGTTGTATTGACTGGGCGATGTGCTGCCCCTGTCCCTGGGTGTTGAGTTGTATTGACTGGGCATTGGGCTGTCCCTGTGCCTGGGTGTTGAGTTGTATTGACTGGGCGATGTGCTGTCCGTGTACCTGGGTGTTGAGTTGTATTGACCGGGCGATGTACTGTCCCTGTGCCTGGGGGTTGAGTTGTATTGTCTGGGCATTGGGCTGTCCCTGTGCCTGAGTGTTGAGTTGTATTGACTGGGCGATGGGCTGTCCCTGTGTCTCGGTGTTGTGTTGTATTGACTGGGCGTTGTGCTGTCCCTGTGCCCCGGTGTTGAGTTGTATTGACTGGGCGATGTGCTGTCCCTGTGGCTGGGTGTTGAGTTGAATTGACTGGGCGTTGGGCTGTTCCTGTGCCTGGGTGTTGAGTTGTATTGACTGGGCGTTGGGCTGTTCCTGTGCCTGGGTGTTGAGTTGTATTGATTGGGCATTGGGCTGTCCCTGTGTCTGGGTGTTGAGTTGTGTTGACTGGGCGTTGGGCTGTCACTGTGTCTCGGTGTGGAGTTGTATTGACTGGACGTTGGGCTGTCCGTGTGCCTGGGTGTTGAGTTGTATTGACTGGGCGTTGGGCTGTCCGTGTGTCTGAGTGTTGAGTTGTATTGACTGGGCGATGGGCTGTCCCTGTGCCTGGGTGTTGAGTTGCATTGACTGGACGTTGGGCTGTCCCTGTGCCTGGGTGTTGAGTTGTATTGACTGGGCGTTGGGCTGTCCCTGTGCCTGGATGTTGAGTTGTAGTGACTGGGCGTTAGGCTGTCCCTGTGTCTGGGTGTTGAGTTGTATTGACTGGGCGTTGGGCTGTCCGTGTGCCTGGGTGTTGACTTGTATTGACTGGGCGTTGGGCTGTCCCTGTGCCTGGGTGTTGAGTTGTATTGACTGGGCGTTGGGCTGTCCCTGTGCCTGAGTGTTGAGTTGTATTGACTGGGCGATGGGCTGTCCGTGTGCCTGGGTGTTGAGTTGTATTGGTTGGGCGATGGGCTGTCTCTGTGTATCAGTGTTGAGTTGTATTGACTGGGCGTTGGGCTGTCCCTGTGTCTTGGTGTTGAGTTGTATTGACTGGGCGATGTGCTGTCCGTGTGCCTGGGTGTTGAGTTGTATTGACTGTGCGTTTGACTGTGCCTGTGCCTGGCTGTTGAGTTGTATTGACTGGGCGATGGGCTGTCCCTGTGCCTGTATGTTGAGCTGTATTGACTGGGCGTTGTGCTGTCCGTGTGCCTGGATGTTGAGTTGTATTGACTGGGCGATGTGCTGTCCCTGTGCCTGAGTGTTAAGTTGTATTGACTGGGCGATGGGCTGTCCATGTGTCCCTGGATGTGAGTTGAATTAAATGGGCGTTGTGCTGTCCCTGTGCCTGGGTGTTGAGTTGTATTGACTTGCGATGGGCTGTCCCTGTGCCTGGGTGTTAAGTTGTATTGACTGGGCGATGTACTGTCCCTGTGCCTGGGGGTTGAGTTGTATTGTCTGGGCATTGGGCTGTCCCTGTGCCTGAGTGTTGAGTTGTATTGACTGGGCGATGGGCTGTCCCTGTGTCTCGGTGTTGTGTTGTATTGACTGGGCGTTGTGCTGTCCCTGTGCCCCGGTGTTGAGTTGTATTGACTGGGCGTTGGGCTGTTCCTGTGCCTGGGTGTTGAGTTGTATTGACTGGGCGTTGGGCTGTTCCTGTGCCTGGGTGTTGAGTTGTATTGATTGGGCATTGGGCTGTCCCTGTGTCTGGGTGTTGAGTTGTGTTGACTGGGCGTTGGGCTGTCACTGTGTCTCGGTGTGGAGTTGTATTGACTGGACGTTGGGCTGTCCGTGTGCCTGGGTGTTGAGTTGTATTGACTGGGCGTTGGGCTGTCCGTGTGCCTGGGTGTTGAGTTGTATTGACTGGTCGTTGGGCTGTCCGTGTGTCTGGGTGTTGAGTTGTATTGACTGGGCGTTGGGCTGTCCGTTTGCCTGGGTGTTGACTTGTATTGACTGGGCGTTGGGCTGTCCCTGTGCCTGGCTGTTGAGTTGTATTGACTGGGCGATGGGCTGTCCCTGTGTCTGGGTGTTGAGTTGTATTGACTGGGCGATGGGCTGTCCCTGTGCCTGGGTGTTGAGTTGCATTGACTGGACGTTGGGCTGTCCCTGTGCCTGGGTGTTGAGTTGTATTGACTGGGCGTTGGGCTGTCCCTGTGCCTGGGTGTTGAGTTGTAGTGACTGGGCGTTAGGCTGTCCCTGTGTCTCGGTGTTGAGTTGTATTGACTGGGCGTTGGGCTGTCCGTGTGCCTGGGTGTTGACTTGTATTGACTGGGCGTTGGGCTGTCCCTGTGCCTGGGTGTTGAGTTGTATTGACTGGGCGTTGGGCTGTCCGTGTGCCTGGGTGTTGAGTTGTATTGGTTGGGCGATGGGCTGTCCATGTGTCCCTGGATGTGAGTTGAATTAAATGGGCGTTGTGCTGTCCGTGTGCCTGGGTGTTGAGTTGTATTGACTTGCGATGGGCTGTCCCTGTGCCTGGGTGTTAAGTTGTATTGACTGGGCGATGTGCTGCCCCTGTCCCTGGGTGTTGAGTTGTATTGACTGGGCATTGGGCTGTCCCTGTGCCTGGGTGTTGAGTTGTATTGACTGGGCGATGTGCTGTCCGTGTGCCTGGGTGTTGAGTTGTATTGACCGGGCGATGTACTGTCCCTGTGCCTGGGGGTTGAGTTGTATTGTCTGGGCATTGGGCTGTCCCTGTGCCTGAGTGTTGAGTTGTATTGACTGGGCGATGGGCTGTCCCTGTGTCTCGGTGTTGTGTTGTATTGACTGGGCGTTGTGCTGTCCCTGTGCCCCGGTGTTGAGTTGTATTGACTGGGCGATGTGCTGTCCCTGTGCCTGGGTGTTGAGTTGTATTGACTGGGCGTTGGGCTGTTCCTGTGCCTGGGTGTTGAGTTGTATTGACTGGGCGTTGGGCTGTTCCTGTGCCTGGGTGTTGAGTTGTATTGATTGGGCATTGGGCTGTCCCTGTGTCTGGGTGTTGAGTTGTGTTGACTGGGCGTTGGGCTGTCACTGTGTCTCGGTGTGGAGTTGTATTGACTGGACGTTGGGCTGTCCGTGTGCCTGGGTGTTGAGTTGTATTGACTGGGCGTTGGGCTGTCCGTGTGCCTGGGTGTTGAGTTGTATTGACTGGTCGTTGGGCTGTCCGTGTGTCTGGGTGTTGAGTTGTATTGACTGGGCGTTGGGCTGTCCGTTTGCCTGGGTGTTGAGTTGTATTGACTGGGCGTTGGGCTGTCCCTGTGCCTGGCTGTTGAGTTGTATTGACTGGGCGATGGGCTGTCCCTGTGTCTGGGTGTTGAGTTGTATTGACTGGGCGATGGGCTGTCCCTGTGCCTGGGTGTTGAGTTGCATTGACTGGACGTTGGGCTGTCCCTGTGCCTGGGTGTTGAGTTGTATTGACTGGGCGTTGGGCTGTCCCTGTGCCTGGGTGTTGAGTTGTAGTGACTGGGCGTTAGGCTGTCCCTGTGTCTCGGTGTTGAGTTGTATTGACTGGGCGTTGGGCTGTCCGTGTGCCTGGGTGTTGACTTGTATTGACTGGGCGTTGGGCTGTCCCTGTGCCTGGGTGTTGAGTTGTATTGACTGGGCGTTGGGCTGTCCCTGTGCCTGAGTGTTGAGTTGTATTGACTGGGCGATGGGCTGTCCGTGTGCCTGGGTGTTGAGTTGTATTGGTTGGGCGATGGGCTGTCTCTGTGTATCAGTGTTGAGTTGTATTGACTGGGCGTTGGGCTGTCCCTGTGTCTTGGTGTTGAGTTGTATTGACTGGGCGATGTGCTGTCCGTGTGCCTGGGTGTTGAGTTGTATTGACTGTGCGTTTGGCTGTGCCTGTGCCTGGCTGTTGAGTTGTATTGACTGGGCGATGGGCTGTCCCTGTGCCTGTATGTTGAGCTGTATTGACTGGGCGTTGTGCTGTCCGTGTGCCTGGGTGTTGAGTTGTATTGACTGGGCGTTGTGCTGTCCCTGTGCCTGGGTGTTGAGTTGTATTGACTTGCGATGGGCTGTCCCTGTGCCTGGGTGTTAAGTTGTATTGACTGGGCGATGTGCTGCCCCTGTCCCTGGGTGTTGAGTTGTATTGACCGGGCGATGTACTGTCCCTGTGCCTGGGGGTTGAGTTGTATTGTCTGGGCATTGGGCTGTCCCTGTGCCTGAGTGTTGAGTTGTATTGACTGGGCGATGGGCTGTCCCTGTGCCTGGGTGTTGAGTTGTATTGACTGGGCGATGGGCTGTCCGTGTACCTGGGTGTTGAGTTGCATTGACCGGGCGATGTACTGTCCCTGTGCCTGGGGGTTGAGTTGTATTGTCTGGGCATTGGGCTGTCCCTGTGCCTGAGTGTTGAGTTGTATTGACTGGGCGATGGGCTGTCCCTGTGTCTCGGTGTTGTGTTGTATTGACTGGGCGTTGTGCTGTCCCTGTGCCCCGGTGTCGAGTTGTATTGACTGGGCGATGTGCTTTCCCTGTGTCTGGGTGTTGACTTGTATTGACTGGGCGTTGGGCTGTTCCTGTGCCTGGGTGTTGAGTTGTATTGATTGGGCATTGGGCTGTCCCTGTGTCTGGGTGTTGAGTTGTATTGACTGGGCGTTGGGCTGTTCCTGTGCCTGGGTGTTGAGTTGTATTGATTGGGCATTGGGCTGTCCCTGTGTCTGGGTGTTGAGTTGTATTGTCTGGGCATTGGGCTGTCCCTGTGCCTGAGTGTTGAGTTGTATTGACTGGGCGATGGGCTGTCCCTGTGTCTCGGTGTTGTGTTGTATTGACTGGGCGTTGTGCTGTCCCTGTGCCCCGGTGTCGAGTTGTATTGACTGGGCGATGTGCTGTCCCTGTGTCTGGGT
Source organism: Hemiscyllium ocellatum (assembly GCF_020745735.1). Classification (NCBI taxonomy): domain Eukaryota; kingdom Metazoa; phylum Chordata; class Chondrichthyes; order Orectolobiformes; family Hemiscylliidae; genus Hemiscyllium; species Hemiscyllium ocellatum. The sequence continues at coordinate 129,196 of NW_026869188.1, read as the reverse complement.
GTTGAGTTGTATTGACTGGGCGTTGGGCTGTTCCTGTGCCTGGGTGTTGAGTTGTATTGATTGGGCATTGGGCTGTCCCTGTGTCTGGGTGTTGAGTTGTATTGACTGGGCGTTGGGCTGTTCCTGTGCCTGGGTGTTGAGTTGTATTGATTGGGCATTGGGCTGTCCCTGTGTCTGGGTGTTGAGTTGTATTGACTGGGCGTTGGGCTCTCACTGTGTCTCGGTGTGGAGTTGTATTGACTGGACGTTGGGCTGTCCGTGTGCCTGGGTGTTGAGTTGTATTGACTGGGCGTTGGGCTGTCCCTGTGCCTGGGTGTTGAGTTGTATTGACTGCGCGTTTGGCTGTCCGTGTGCCTGGGTGTTGAGTTGTATTGACTGGCCGTTGGGCTGTCCCTGTCCCTGGGTGTTGAGTTGTATTGACTGGGCGATGTGGTGTCCCTGTGTCTCAGTGTTGAGTTGTATTGACTGGGCATTGGGCTGTCCGTGTGCCTGGGTGTTGAGTTGTATTGACTGGGCGTTGGGATGTCCTTGTGCCTGGGTGTTGAATTGTATTGACTGGGCGTTAGGCTGTCTGTGTGCCTGGGTGTTGAGTTGTATTGATTGGGCGATGTGCTGTCCCTGTGCCTGGGTGTTGAGTTGTATTGAATGGGCGTTGGGCTTTCCGTTTGCCTGGGTGTTGAGTTGTATTGACTGGGCGATGGGCTGTCCCTGTGCCTGGGTGGTGAGTTGTATTGACTGGGCGTTGGGCTTTCCCTCTGCCTGGGTGTTGAGTTGTATTGACTGGGCGATGGGCTGTCCCTGTGCATGGGTGTTGAGTTGTATTGACTGGGTGTTGGGCTGTCCCTGTGGCTGGGTGTTGAGTTGTATTGACTGGGCGATGGGCTGTCCTTGTGCCTGGGTGTTGAGTTGTATTGACTGGGCGATGTGCTGTCCCTGTGCCTGGGTATTGAGTTGTATTGACTGGTCGTTGGGCTGTCCGTGTCCCTGGGTGTTGAGTTGTATTGACTGGGCGATGGGTTGTCCGTGTGCCTGGGTGTTGAGTTGTATTGACTGGGCGATGGGCTGTTCCTGTGCCTGGTAGTTGAGTTGTATTGACTTGGCGATATGCTGTCCCTGTGTCTTGGTGTTGAGTTGTATTGACTGGGTGATGGACTGTCCCTGTGCCTGGGTGTTGAGTTGTATTGGTTGGTCGATGGGCTGTCTCTGTGTGTCAGTGTTGAGTTGTATTGACTGGGCGTTGGGCTGTCCCTGTGTCTTGGTGTTGAGTTGTATTAACTGGGTGATGGACTGTCCGTGTGCCTGGGTGTTGAGATGTATTGACTGTGCGTTTGGCTGTCCCTGTGCCTGGGTGTTGAGTTGTATTGACTGGGCGATGGGCTGTCCCTGTGCATGGGTGTTGAGTTGTATTGACTGGTCGTTGGGCTGTCCGTGTGCCTGGGTGTTGAGTTGTATTGACTGGGCGTTGGGCTGTCCCTGTGCCTGGGTGTTGAGTTGTATTGTCTGGGCGTTGGACTGTCCCTGTGCCTGGGTGTTGAGTTGTATTGACTGGGCGTTGGGCTGTCCCTGTGCCTGGGTGTTGAGTTGTATTAACTGGGTGATGGACTGTCCGTGTGCCTGGGTGTTGAGTTGTATTGACTGGGCGATGGGCTGTCCCTGTGTCTCGGTGTTGAATTGACTGGGCAATGTGCTGTCCGTGTGCCTGGGTGTTGAGTTGTATTGTCTGGGCATTGGGCAGTCCCTGTGTCTGGGTGTTGAATTGACTGGGCAATGTGCTGTCCGTGTGCCTGGGTGTTGAGTTGTATTGACTGGGCGTTGGGCTGTCCCTGTGCCTGGGTGTTGAGTTGTATTGACTGGGCGTTGGGCTGTCCCTGTGCCTGGGTGTTGAGTTGTATTGACTGGGCGTTGGGCTGTCCGTGTGCCTGGGTGTTGAGTTGTATTGACTGGGCGTTGGGTTGTCCCTGTGCTTGGGTGTTGAGTTGTATTGTCTGGGCGTTGGGCTGTCCCTGTGCCTGGGTGTTGAGTTGTATTGACTGGGCGTTGGGCTCTCCGTGTGCCTGGGTGTTGAGTTGTATTGACTGGGCGTTGGGCTGTCCCTGTGTCTCGGTGTTGAGTTGTATTGACTGGGCGTTGGGCTGTCCCTGTGCCCCTGTGTGTTGAGTTGTATGGACTGGGAGTTGGGCTGTCCGTGTGCCTGGGTGTTGAGTTGTATTGACTGGGCGTTGGGCTGTCCCTGTGTCTGGGTGTTGAATTGACTGGGCAATGTGCTGTCCGTGTGCCTGGGTGTTGAATTGTTTTGACTGGGCGATGGGCTGTCCGTGTACCTGGGTGTTGAGTTGTATTGACCGGGCGATGTACTGTCCCTGTGCCTGGGGGTTGAGTTGTATTGTCTGGGCATTGGGCTGTCCCTGTGCCTGAGTGTTGAGTTGTATTGACTGGGCGATGGGCTGTCCCTGTGTCTCGGTGTTGTGTTGTATTGACTGGGCGTTGTGCTGTCCCTGTGCCCCGGTGTTGAGTTGTATTGACTGGGCGATGTGCTGTCCCTGTGCCTGGGTGTTGAGTTGTATTGACTGGGCGTTGGGCTGTTCCTGTGCCTGGGTGTTGAGTTGTATTGACTGGGCGTTGGGCTGTTCCTGTGCCTGGGTGTTGAGTTGTATTGATTGGGCATTGGGCTGTCCCTGTGTCTGGGTGTTGAGTTGTGTTGACTGGGCGTTGGGCTGTCACTGTGTCTCGGTGTGGAGTTGTATTGACTGGACGTTGGGCTGTCCGTGTGCCTGGGTGTTGAGTTGTATTGACTGGGCGTTGGGCTGTCCGTGTGCCTGGGTGTTGAGTTGTATTGACTGGTCGTTGGGCTGTCCGTGTGCCTGGGTGTTGAGTTGTATTGACTGGGCGTTGGGCTGTCCGTTTGCCTGGGTGTTGACTTGTATTGACTGGGCGTTGGGCTGTCCCTGTGCCTGGCTGTTGAGTTGTATTGACTGGGCGATGGGCTGTCCCTGTGTCTGGGTGTTGAGTTGTATTGACTGGGCGATGGGCTGTCCCTGTGCCTGGGTGTTGAGTTGCATTGACTGGACGTTGGGCTGTCCCTGTGCCTGGGTGTTGAGTTGTATTGACTGGGCGTTGGGCTGTCCCTGTGCCTGGATGTTGAGTTGTAGTGACTGGGCGTTAGGCTGTCCCTGTGTCTCGGTGTTGAGTTGTATTGACTGGGCGTTGGGCTGTCCGTGTGCCTGGGTGTTGACTTGTATTGACTGGGCGTTGGGCTGTCCCTGTGCCTGGGTGTTGAGTTGTATTGACTGGGCGTTGGGCTGTCCCTGTGCCTGAGTGTTGAGTTGTATTGACTGGGCGATGGGCTGTCCGTGTGCCTGGGTGTTGAGTTGTATTGGTTGGGCGATGGGCTGTCTCTGTGTATCAGTGTTGAGTTGTATTGACTGGGCGTTGGGCTGTCCCTGTGTCTTGGTGTTGAGTTGTATTGACTGGGCGATGTGCTGTCCGTGTGCCTGTATGTTGAGCTGTATTGACTGGGCGTTGTGCTGTCCGTGTGCCTGGGTGTTGAGTTGTATTGACTGGGCGATGTGCTGTCCCTGTGCCTGGGTGTTAAGTTGTCTTGACTGGGCGATGGGCTGTCCATGTGTCCCTGGGTGTTGAGTTGTATTGAATGGGCGTTGTGCTGTCCCTGTGCCTGGGTGTTGAGTTGTATTGACTTGCGATGGGCTGTCCCTGTGCCTGGGTGTTGAGTTGTATTGACTGGGCGATGGGCTGTCCGTGTACCTGGGTGTTGAGTTGTATTGACCGGGCGATGTACTGTCCCTGTGCCTGGGGGTTGAGTTGTATTGTCTGGGCATTGGGCTGTCCCTGTGCCTGAGTGTTGAGTTGTATTGACTGGGCGATGGGCTGTCCCTGTGTCTCGGTGTTGTGTTGTATTGACTGGGCGTTGTGCTGTCCCTGTGCCCCGGTGTCGAGTTGTATTGACTGGGCGATGTGCTGTCCCTGTGTGTGGGTGTGGAGTTGTATTGACTGGACGTTGGGCTGTTCCTGTGCCTGGGTGTTGAGTTGTATTGACTGGGCGTTGGGCTGTCCCTGTGCCTTGGTGTTGAGTTGCATTGACTGGGCGTTGGGCTGTCCCTGTGCCTGGGTGTTGAGTTGTATTGACTGCGCGTTTGGCTGTCCGTGTGCCTGGGTGTTGAGTTGTATTTACTGGGCGATGGGCTGTCCCTGTGCCTGGTAGTTGAGTTGTATTGACTTGGCGATATGCTGTCCCTGTGTCTTGGTGTTGAGTTGTATTGACTGGGTGATGGACTGTCCCTGTGCCTGGGTGTTGAGTTGTATTGGTTGGTCGATGGGCTGTCACTGTGTGTCAGTGTTGAGTTGTATTGACTGGGCGTTGGGCTGTCCCTGTGTCTTGGTGTTGAGTTGTATTAACTGGGTGACGGACTGTCCGTGTGCCTGGGTGTTGAGTTGTATTGACTGGGCGATGTGCTGTCCGTGTGCCTGGGTGTTGAGATGTATTGACTGTGCGTTTGGGTGTCCCTGTGCCTGGCTGTTGAGTTGTATTGACTGGGCGATGGGCTGTCCCTGTGCCTGGGTGTTGAGTTGTATTGACTGGTCGTTGGGCTGTCCGTGTGCCTGGGTGTTGAGTTGTATTGACTGGGCGTTGGGCTGTCCCTGTGCCTGGGTGTTGAGTTGTATTGTCTGGGCGTTGGACTGTCCCTGTGCCTGGGTGTTGAGTTGTATTGACTGGGCGTTGAGCTGTCCCTGTGCCTGGGTGTTGAGTTGTATTGACTGGGCGTTGGGCTGTCCCTGTGTCTCGGTGTTGAGTTGTATTGACTGGGCGTTGGGCTGTCCGTGTGCCCCTGTGTGTTGAGTTGCATTGACTGGGCGTTGGGCTGTCAGTGTGCCTGGGTGTTGAGTTGTATTGTCTGGGCATTGGGCTGTCCCTGTGTCTGGGTGTTGAATTGACTAGGCAATGTGCTGTCCGTGTGCCTGGGTGTTGAGTTGTATTGACTGGGCGTTGGGCTGTCCCTGTGCCTGGGTGTTGAGTTGTATTGACTGGGCGTTGGGCTGTCCCTGTGCCTGGGTGTTGAGATGTATTGACTGGGCGTTGGGCTGTCCGTGTGCCTGGGTGTTGAGTTGTATTGACTGGGCGTTGGGTTGTCCCTGTGCTTGGGTGTTGAGTTGTATTGTCTGGGCGTTGGGCTGTCCGTGTGCCTGGGTGTTGAGTTCTATTGACTGGGCGTTGGGCTGTCCGTGTGCCTGGGTGTTGAGTTGTATTGACTGGGCGTTGGGCTGTCCCTGTGTCTCGGTGTTGAGTTGTATTGACTGGGCGTTGGGCTGTCCCTGTGCCTGGGTTTTGAGATGTATTGACTGGGCGTTGGGCTGTCCCTGTGCTTGGGTGTTGAGTTGTATTGTCTGGGCGTTGGGCTGTCCCTGTGCCTGGGTGTTGAGTTGTATTGACTGGGCGTTGGGCTGTCCGTGTGCCTGGGTGTTGAGTTGTATTGACTGGGCGTTGGGCTGTCCCTGTGCCTGGGTGTTGAGTTGTATTGATTGGGCATTGGGCTGTCCCTGTGTCTGGGTGTTGAGTTGTATTGACTGGGCATTGGGCTGTCCGTGTGCCTGGGTGTTGAGTTGTATTGACTGGGCGATGTGCTGTCCCTGTGCCTGGGTGTTAAGTTGTATTGACTGGGCGTTGGGCTGTCCCTGTGCCTGGGTGTTGAGTTGTATTGACTGGGCGTTGGGCTGTCCCTGTGCCTGGGTGTTAAGTTGTATTGACTGGGCATTGGGCTGTCCCTGTGCCTGGGTGTTGAGTTGTATTGACTGGGCGATGGGCTGTCCGTGTACCTGGGTGTTGAGTTGTATTGACCGGGCGATGTACTGTCCCTGTGCCTGGGGGTTGAGTTGTATTGTCTGGGCATTGGGCTGTCCCTGTGCCTGAGTGTTGAGTTGTATTGACTTGGCGATGGGCTGTCCCTGTGTCTCGGTGTTGTGTTGTATTGACTGGGCGTTGTGCTGTCCCTGTGCCCCGGTGTCGAGTTGTATTGACTGGGCGATGTGCTGTCCCTGTGTGTGGGTGTGGAGTTGTATTGACTGGACGTTGGGCTGTTCCTGTGCCTGGGTGTTGAGTTGTATTGACTGGGCGTTGGGCTGTCCCTGTGCCTGGGTGTTGAGTTGTATTGACTGGGCGTTGGGCTGTCCCTGTGCCTTGGTGTTGAGTTGCATTGACTGGGCGTTGGGCTGTCCCTGTGCCTGGGTGTTGAGTTGTATTGACTGCGCGTTTGGCTGTCCGTGTGCCTGGGTGTTGAGTTGTATTGACTGGCCGTTGGGCTGTCCCTGTCCCTGGGTGTTGAGTTGTATTGACTGGGCGATGTGGTGTCCCTGTGTCTCAGTGTTGAGTTGTATTGACTGGGCATTGGGCTGTCCGTGTGCCTGGGTGTTGAGTTGTATTGACTGGGCGTTGGGATGTCCTTGTGCCTGGGTGTTGAATTGTATTGACTGGGCGTTAGGCTGTCTGTGTGCCTGGGTGTTGAGTTGTATTGATTGGGCGATGTGCTGTCCCTGTGTCTGGGTGTTGAGTTGTATTGAATGGGCGTTGGGCTTTCCGTTTGCCTGGGTGTTGAGTTGTATTGACTGGGCGATGGGCTTTCCCTCTGCCTGGGTGTTGAGTTGTATTGACTGGGCGATGGGCTGTCCCTGTGCATGGGTGTTGAGTTGTATTGACTGGGTGTTGGGCTGTCCCTGTGGCTGGGTGTTGAGTTGTATTGACTGGGCGATGGGCTGTCCTTGTGCCTGGGTGTTGAGTTGTATTGACTGGGCGATGTGCTGTCCCTGTGCCTGGGTATTGAGTTGTATTGACTGGGCGTTGGGCTGTCCCTGTGTCTTGGTGTTGAGTTGTATTAACTGGGTGATGGACTGTCCCTGTGCCTGGGTGTTGAGATGTATTGACTGTGCGTTTGGGTGTCCCTGTGCCTGGGTGTTGAGTTGTATTGACTGGGCGTTGGGCTGTCCCTGTGCCTGGGTGTTGAGTTGTATTGTCTGGGCGTTGGACTGTCCCTGTGCCTGGATGTTGAGTTGTATTGACTGGGCGTTGAGCTGTCCCTGTGCCTGGGTGTTGAGTTGTATTGACTGGGCGTTGGGATGTCCCTGTGTCTCGGTGTTGAGTTGTATTGACTGGGCGTTGGGCTGTCCGTGTGCCCCTGTGTGTTGAGTTGCATTGACTGGGCAATGTGCTGTCCGTGTGCCTGGGTGTTGAGTTGTATTGACTGGGCGTTGGGCTGTCCGTGTGCCTGGGTGTTGAGTTGTATTGACTGGGCATTGGGCTGTCCCTGTGCCTTGGTGTTGAGTTTTATTGACTGGGCGTTGGGCTGTCCCTGTGCCTGGGTGTTGAGTTGTATTGACTGGGCGTTGGGCTGTCCCTGTGTCTCGGTGTTGAGTTGTATTGACTGGGCGTTGGGCTGTCCGTGTGCCCCTGTGTGTTGAGTTGTATTGACTGGGCAATGTGCTGTCCGTGTGCCTGGGTGTTGAGTTGTATTGTCTGGGCATTGGGCTGTCCCTGTGTCTGGGTGTTGAATTGACTGGGCAATGTGCTGTCCGTGTGCCTGGGTGTCGAGTTGTATTGACTGGGCGTTGGGCTGTCCCTGTGCCTGGGTGTTGAGTTGTATTGACTGGGCGTTGGGCTGTCCCTGTGCCTGGGTGTTGAGTTGTATTGACTGGGCGTTGGGCTGTCCGTGTGCCTGGGTGTTGAGTTGTATTGACTGGGCGTTGGGTTGTCCCTGTGCTTGGGTGTTGAGTTTTATTGTCTGGGCGTTGGGCTGTCCCTGTGCCTGGGTGTTGAGTTGTATTGACTGGGCGTTGAGCTGTCCCTGTGCCTGGGTGTTGAGTTGTATTGACTGGGCGTTGGGCTGTCCCTGTGTCTCGGTGTTGAGTTGTATTGACTGGGCGTTGGGCTGTCCCTGTGCCCCTGTGTGTTGAGTTGTATTGACTGGGAGTTGGGCTGTCTCTGTGTCTCGGTTTTGAGTTGTATTGACTGGGCGTTGGGCTGTCCGTGTGTTTGGGTGTTGAGTTGTATTGACTGGGCGTTGGGCTGTCCCTGTGCCTGGGTGTTGAGTTGTAATGACTGGGCGTTGGGCTGTCCCTGTGCCTGAGTGTTGAGTTGTATTGACTGGGCGTTGGGCTGTCCGTGTGTTTGGGTTTTGAGTTGTATTGACTGGGCGATGGGCTGTCCGTGTGCCTGAGTGTTGAGTTGTATTGACTGGGCGTTGGGCTGTCCGTGTGCCTGGGTGTTGAGTTGTATTGACTGGGCGATGGGCTGTCCCTGTGTTTCGGTCTTGTCTTGTATTGACTGGGCGTTGGGCTGTCCGTTTGCCTGGGTGTTGACTTGTATTGACCGGGCGTTGGGCTGTCCGTTTGCCTGGGTGTTGAGTTGTATTGACTGGGCGTTGGGCTGTCCGTTAGCCTGGGTGTTGACTTGTATTGACTGGGCGTTGGGCTGTCCCTGTGCCTGGGTGTTGAGTTGTATTGACTGGGCGATGGGCTGTTCCTGTGCCTGGGTGTTGAGTTGTAGTGACTGGGCGTTAGGCTGTCCCTGTGTCTCGGTGTTGAGTTGTATTGACTGGGCGTTGGGCTGTCCGTGTGCCTGGGTGTTGACTTGTATTGACTGGGCGTTGGGCTGTCCCTGTGCCTGGGTGTTGAGTTGTATTGACTGGGCGTTGGGCTGTCCCTGTGCCTGAGTGTTGAGTTGTATTGACTGGGCGATGGGCTGTCCGTGTGCCTGGGTGTTGAGTTGTATTGGTTGGGCGATGGGCTGTCTCTGTGTATCAGTGTTGAGTTGTATTGACTGGGCGTTGGGCTGTCCCTGTGTCTTGGTGTTGAGTTGTAGTGACTGGGCGATGTGCTGTCCGTGTGCCTGTATGTTGAGCTGTATTGACTGGGCGTTGTGCTGTCCGTGTGCCTGGGTGTTGAGTTGTATTGACTGGGCGATGTGCTGTCCCTGTGCCTGGGTGTTAAGTTGTATTGACTGGGCGATGGGCTGTCCATGTGTCCCTGGGTGTTGAGTTGTATTGAATGGGCGTTGTGCTGTCCCTGTGCCTGGGTGTTGAGTTGTATTGACTTGCGATGGGCTGTCCCTGTGCCTGGGTGTTAAGTTGTATTGACTGGGCGATGTGCTGCCCCTGTCCCTGGGTGTTGAGTTGTATTGACTGGGCGATGGGCTGTCCGTGTACCTGGGTGTTGAGTTGTATTGACCGGGCGATGTACTGTCCCTGTGCCTGGGGGTTGAGTTGTATTGTCTGGGCATTGGGCTGTCCCTGTGCCTGAGTGTTGAGTTGTATTGACTGGGCGATGGGCTGTCCCTGTGTCTCGGTGTTGTGTTGTATTGACTGGGCGTTGTGCTGTCCCTGTGCCCCGGTGTCGAGTTGTATTGACTGGGCGATGTGCTGTCCCTGTGTCTGGGTGTGGAGTTGTATTGACTGGACGTTGGGCTGTTCCTGTGCCTGGGTGTTGAGTTGTATTGACTGGGCGTTGGGCTGTCCCTGTGCCTGGGTGTTCAGTTGTATTGACTGGGCGTTGGGCTGTCCCTGTGCCTTGGTGTTGAGTTGCATTGACTGGGCGTTGGGCTGTCCCTGTGCCTGGGTGTTGAGTTGTATTGACTGCGCGTTTGGCTGTCCGTGTGCCTGGGTGTTGAGTTGTATTGACTGGGCGATGGGCTGTCCCTGTGCCTGGTAGTTGAGTTGTATTGACTTGGCGATATGCTGTCCCTGTGTCTTGGTGTTGAGTTGTATTGACTGGGTGATGGACTGTCCCTGTGCCTGGGTGTTGAGTTGTATTGGTTGGTCGATGGGCTGTCTCTGTGTGTCAGTGTTGAGTTGTATTGACTGGGCGTTGGGCTGTCCCTGTGTCTTGGTGTTGAGTTGTATTAACTGGGTGATGGACTGTCCCTGTGCCTGGGTGTTGAGTTGTATTGACTGGGCGATGTGCTGTCCGTGTGCCTGGGTGTTGAGATGTATTGACTGTGCGTTTGGGTGTCCCTGTGCCTGGGTGTTGAGTTGTATTGACTGGGCGTTGGGTTGTCCCTGTGCTTGGGTGTTGAGTTGTATTGTCTGGGCGTTGGGCTGTCCCTGTGCCTGGGTGTTGAGTTGTATTGACTGGGCGTTGGGCTGTCCGTGTGCCTGGGTGTTGAGTTGTATTGACTGGGCGTTGGGCTGTCCCTGTGTCTCGGTGTTGAGTTGTATTGACTGGGCGTTGGGCTGTCCCTGTGCCTGGGTGTTGAGTTGTATTGACTGGGCGTTGGGCTGTCCGTGTGCCTGGGTGTTGAGTTGTATTGACTGGGCGTTGGGCTGTCCCTGTGTCTCGGTGTTGAGTTGTATTGACTGGGCGTTGGGCTGTCCCTGTGCCTGGGTGTTGAGATGTATTGACTGGGCGTTGGGCTGTCCCTGTGCTTGGGTGTTGAGTTGTATTGTCTGGGCGTTGGGCTGTCCCTGTGCCTGGGTGTTGAGTTGTATTGACTGGGCGTTGGGCTGTCCGTGTGCCTGGGTGTTGAGTTGTATTGACTGGGCGTTGGGCTGTCCCTGTGCCTGGGTGTTGAGTTGTAATGATTGGGCATTGGGCTGTCCCTGTGTCTGGGTGTTGAGTTGTATTGACTGGGCATTGGGCTGTCCGTGTGCCTGGGTGTTGAGTTGTATTGACTGGGCGATGTGCTGTCCCTGTGCCTGGGTGTTAAGTTCTATTGACTGGGCGATGGGCTGTCCATGTGTCCCTGGGTGTTGAGTTGTATTGAATGGGCGTTGTGCTGTCCCTGTGCCTGGGTGTTGAGTTGTATTGACTTGCGATGGGCTGTCCCTGTGCCTGGGTGTTAAGTTGTATTGACTGGGCGATGTGCTGCCCCTGTGCCTGGGGGTTGAGTTGTATTGTCTGGGCATTGGGCTGTCCCTGTGCCTGAGTGTTGAGTTGTATTGACTGGGCGATGGGCTGTCCCTGTGTCTCGGTGTTGTGTTGTATTGACCGGGCGTTGTGCTGTCCCTGTGCCCCGGTGTCGAGTTGTATTGACTGGGCGATGTGCTGTCCCTGTGTCTGGGTGTGGAGTTGTATTGACTGGACGTTGGGCTGTTCCTGTGCCTGGGTGTTGAGTTGTATTGACTGGGCGTTGGGCTGTCCCTGTGCCTGGGTGTTGAGTTGTATTGACTGGGCGTTGGGCTGTCCCTGTGCCTTGGTGTTGAGTTGCATTGACTGGGCGTTGGGCTGTCCCTGTGCCTGGGTGTTGAGTTGTATTGACTGCGCGTTTGGCTGTCCGTGTGCCTGGGTGTTGAGTTGTATTGACTGGCCGTTGGGCTGTCCCTGTCCCTGGGTGTTGAGTTGTATTGACTGGGCGATGTGGTGTCCCTGTGTCTCAGTGTTGAGTTGTATTGACTGGGCATTGGGCTGTCCGTGTGCCTGGGTGTTGAGTTGTATTGATTGGGCGATGTGCTGTCCCTGTGCCTGGGTGTTGAGTTGTATTGAATGGGCGTTGGGCTTTCCGTTTGCCTGGGTGTTGAGTTGTATTGACTGGGCGATGGGCTTTCCCTCTGCCTGGGTGTTGAGTTGTATTGACTGGGCGATGGGCTGTCCCTGTGCATGGGTGTTGAGTTGTATTGACTGGGTGTTGGGCTGTCCCTGTGGCTGGGTGTTGAGTTGTATTGACTGGGCGATGGGCTGTCCTTGTGCCTGGGTGTTGAGTTGTATTGACTGGGCGATGTGCTGTCCCTGTGCCTGGGTATTGAGTTGTATTGACTGGGCGTTGGGCTGTCCCTGTGTCTTGGTGTTGAGTTGTATTAACTGGGTGATGGACTGTCCCTGTGCCTGGGTGTTGAGTTGTATTGACTGGGCGATGTGCTGTCCGTGTGCCTGGGTGTTGAGATGTATTGACTGTGCGTTTGGGTGTCCCTGTGCCTGGCTGTTGAGTTGTATTGACTGGTCGTTGGGCTGTCCGTGTGCCTGGGTGTTGAGTTGTATTGACTGGGCGTTGGGCTGTCCCTGTGCCTGGGTGTTGAGTTGTATTGTCTGGGCGTTGGACTGTCCCTGTGCCTGGGTGTTGAGTTGTATTGACTGGGCGTTGAGCTGTCCCTGTGCCTGGGTGTTGAGTTGTATTGACTGGGCGTTGGGATGTCCGTGTGCCTGGGTGTTGAGTTGTATTGACTGGGCGTTGGGCTGTCCGTGTGCCCCTGTGTGTTGAGTTGCATTGACTGGGCAATGTGCTGTCCGTGTGCCTGGGTGTTGAGTTGTATTGACTGGGCGTTGGGCTGTCCGTGTGCCTGGGTGTTGAGTTGTATTGACTGGGCATTGGGCTGTCCCTGTGCCTTGGTGTTGAGTTTTATTGACTGGGCGTTGGGCTGTCCCTGTGCCTGGGTGTTGAGTTGTATTGACTGGGCGTTGGGCTGTCCGTGTGCCTGGGTGTTGAGTTGTATTGACTGGGCGTTGGACTGTCCCTGTGCCTGGGTGTTGAGTTGTATTGACTGGGCGTTGAGCTGTCCCTGTGCCTGGGTGTTGAGTTGTATTGACTGGGCGTTGGGCTGTCCCTGTGTCTCGGTGTTGAGTTGTATTGACTGGGCGTTGGGCTGTCCGTGTGCCCCTGTGTGTTGAGTTGTATTGACTGGGCAATGTGCTGTCCGTGTGTCTGGGTGTTGAGTTGTATTGTCTGGGCATTGGGCTGTCCCTGTGTCTGGGTGTTGAATTGACTGGGCAATGTGCTGTCCGTGTGCCTGGGTGTCGAGTTGTATTGACTGGGCGTTGGGCTGTCCCTGTGCCTGGGTGTTGAGTTGTATTGACTGGGCGTTGGGCTGTCCCTGTGCCTGGGTGTTGAGTTGTATTGACTGGGCGTTGGGCTGTCCGTGTGCCTGGGTGTTGAGTTGTATTGACTGGGCGTTGGGTTGTCCCTGTGCTTGGGTGTTGAGTTTTATTGTCTGGGCGTTGGGCTGTCCCTGTGCCTGGGTGTTGAGTTGTATTGACTGGGCGTTGAGCTGTCCCTGTGCCTGTGTGTTGAGTTGTATTGACTGGGCGTTGGGCTGTCCCTGTGTCTCGGTGTTGAGTTGTATTGACTGGGCGTTGGGCTGTCCCTGTGCCCCTGTGTGTTGAGTTGTATTGACTGGGAGTTGGGCTGTCTCTGTGTCTCGGTTTTGAGTTGTATTGACTGGGCGTTGGGCTGTCCGTGTGTTTGGGTGTTGAGTTGTATTGACTGGGCGTTGGGCTGTCCCTGTGCCTGGGTGTTGAGTTGTAATGACTGGGCGTTGGGCTGTCCCTGTGCCTGAGTGTTGAGTTGTATTGACTGGGCGTTGGGCTGTCCGTGTGTTTGGGTTTTGAGTTGTATTGACTGGGCGATGGGCTGTCCGTGTGCCTGGGTGTTGAGTTGTATTGACTGGGCGTTGGGCTGTCCGTGTGCCTGGGTGTTGAGTTGTATTGACTGGGCGATGGGCTGTCCCTGTGTTTCGGTCTTGTCTTGTATTGACTGGGCGTTGGGCTGTCCGTTTGCCTGGGTGTTGACTTGTATTGACCGGGCGTTGGGCTGTCCGTTTGCCTGGGTGTTGAGTTGTATTGACTGGGCGTTGGGCTGTCCGAGTGTCTGGGTGTTGAGTTGTATTGACTGGGCGTTGGGCTGTCCGTTAGCCTGGGTGTTGACTTGTATTGACTGGGCGTTGGGCTGTCCCTGTGCCTGGGCGTTGAGTTGTATTGACTGGGCGATGGGCTGTCCCTGTGTTTAGGTGTTGAGTTGTATTGACTGGGCGATGGGCTGTCCCTGTGCCTGGGTGTTGAGTTGCATTGACTGGACGTTGGGCTGTCCCTGTGCCTGGGTGTTGAGTTGTATTGACGGGGCGTTGGGCTGTCCCTGTGCCTGGGTGTTAAGTTGTATTGACTGGGCGATGGGCTGTCCATGTGTCCCTGGGTGTTGAGTTGTATTGAATGGGCGTTGTGCTGTCCCTGTGCCTGGGTGTTGAGTTGTATTGACTCTGCGATGGGCTGTCCCTGTGCCTGGGTGTTGAGTTGTATTGACTGGGCGATGGGCTGTCCATGTGTCCCTGGGTGTTAAGTTGTATTGACTGGGCGATGTGCTGCCCCTGTGCCTGGGTGTTGAGTTGTATTGACTGGGCGTTGGCCTGTCCCTGTTCCTGGTTGTTGAGTTGTATTGACTGGGCGTTGGGCTGTCCCTGTGCCTGGGTGTTGAGTTGTATTGACTGTGCGTTGGGCTGTGCCTGTGCCTGGGTGTTGAGTTGTATTGACTGGGCGATGGGCTGTCCGTGTGCCTGGGTGTTGAGTTGTTTTGACTGGACGTTGGGCTGTCCCTGTGCCTGGGTGTTGAGTTCTTTTGACTGGGCGTTGGGCTGTCCCTGTGCCTGTATGTTGAGTTGTATTGACTGGGCGTTGGGCTGTCCCTGTGTCTCGGTGTTGAGTTGTATTGACTGGGCGTTGGGCTGTTCGTATGCCTGGGTGTTGAGTTGTATTGACTGGGCGTTGGTCTGTCCCTGTGCCTGGGTGTTGAGTTGTATTGACTGGGCGTTGGGCTGTCCCTGTGCCTGGTTGTTGAGTTGTATTGACTGGGCGTTGCGTTGTCCCTGTTCCTGGTTGTTGAGTTGTATTGACTGGGCGTTGGGCTGTCCCTGTCCCTGGGTGTTGAGTTGTATTGACTGGGCGTTGGGCTGTCCTTGTGCCTGGGTGTTGAGTTGTATTGACTGGGCGTTGGGCTGTCCCTGTGCCTGGGTGTTGAGTTGTATTGACTGGGCGTTGGGCTGTCCCTGTGCCTGGGTGTTGAGTTGTATTGACTGGGCGTTGCGCTGTCCCTGTGCCTGAGTGTTGAGTTGTATTGACTGGGCGATGGGCTGTCCGTGTGCCTGGATGTTGAGTTGTATTGACTGGGCGTTGGGCTGTCCGTGTGCCTGGGTGTTGAGTTGTATTGACTGGGCGTTGGGCTGTCCGTGTGCCTGGGTGTTGAGTTGTATTGACTGTGCGTTGGGCTGTCCCTGTTCCTGGGTGTTGAGTTGTATTGACTGGGCGTTGGGCTGTCCGTGTGCCTGGGTGTTGAGTTGTATTGACTGGGCGTTGGGCTGTCCGTGTGCCTGGGTGTTGAGTTTTATTGTCTGGCGATGGGCTGTCCGTGTGCCTGGGTTTTGAGTTGTATTGACTGGGCGTTGGGCTGTCCTTGTGCATGGGTGTTGTGTTGTATTGACTGGGCGTTGGGCTGTCCCTGTGCCTGGTTGTTGAGTTTTATTGTCTGGCGATGGGCTGTCCGTGTGCCTGGGTTTTGAGTTGTATTGACTGGGCGTTGCGTTGTCCCTGTTCCTGGTTGTTGAGTTGTATTGACTGGGCGTTGGGCTGTCCCTGTCCCTGGGTGTTGAGTTGTATTGACTGGGCGTTGGGCTGTCCTTGTGCCTGGGTGTTGAGTTGTATTGACTGGGCGTTGGGCTGTCCGTGTGCCTGGGTGTTGAGTTGTATTGACTGGGCGTTGGGCTGTCCCTGTGCGTGAGTGTTGAGTTGTATTGACTGGGCGATGGGCTGTCCGTGTGCCTGGGTGTTGAGTTGTATTGACTGGGTGATGGGCTGTCCCTGTGCCTGGATGTTGAGTTGTATTGACTGGGCGTTGGGCTTTCCGTGAGCCTGGGTGTTATGTTGTTTTGACTCGGCGATGGGCTGTCTCTGTGGCTGAGTGTTGAGTTGTATTGACTGGCAATGTGCAGTCCCTGAGTCTCGGTGTTGAGTTGTATTGTCTGGGCGATGTGCTGTCCGTGTGCCTGGGTGTTGAGTTGTATTGACTGGGCGTTGGGCTATCCTTGTGCATGGGTGTTGAGTTGTATTGACTGGGCGTTGGGCTGTCCGTGTGCCTGGGTGTTGAGATGTATTGACTGGGCGTTGGGCTGTCCGTGTGCCTGGGTGTTGAGTTGTATTGACTGGGCGTTCGGCTCTCCGTTTGCCTGGGTGTTGAGTTGTATTGACTGGGTGATGGGCTGTCTCTGTGGCTGGGTGTTGAGTTGTATTGACTGGGCATTGGGCTGTCCGTGTGTCCCTGGGTGTTGAGTTGTATTGACTGGGCGTTGGGCTGTCCGTGTGTCCCTGGGTGTTGAGTTGTATTGACTGGGCGATGTGCTTTCTCTCTGCCTGGGTGTTGCGTTGTATTGACTGGGCGTTGGGCTTTCCGTGTGCCTGGGTGTTGTGTTGTTTTGACTCGGCGATGGGCTGTCTCTGTGGCTGGGTGTTGAGTTGTATTGACTGGGCGATGGGCTGTCCGTGTCTCCCTGGGTGTTGAGTTGTATTGACTGGGCGATGTGCTGTCCGTGTGCCTGGGTGTTGAGTTGTATTGACTGGGCGTTGGGCTGTCCTTGTGCATGGGTGTTGAGTTGTATTGACTGGGCGTTGGGCTGTCCCTGTGCCTGGTTGTTGAGTTTTATTGTCTGGCGATGGGCTGTCCGTGTGCCTGGGTGTTGAGTTGTATTGTCTGGGCGTTGCGTTGTCCCTGTTCCTGGTTGTTGAGTTGTATTGACTGGGCGTTGGGCTGTCCCTGTCCCTGGGTGTTGAGTTGTATTGACTGGGCGTTGGGCAGTCCTTGTGCCTGGGTGTTGAGTTGTATTGACTGGGCGTTGGGCTGTCCCTGTGCCTGGGTGTTGAGTTGTATTGACTGGGCGTTGGGCTGTCCCTGTGCCTGGGTGTTGAGTTGTATTGACTGGGCGTTGGGCTGTCCCTGTGCCTGAGTGTTGAGTTGTATTGACTGGGCGATGGGCTGTCCGTGTGCCTGGATGTTGAGTTGTATTGACTGGGCGTTGGGCTGTCCGTGTGCCTGGGTGTTGAGTTGTATTGACTGGGCGTTGGGCTGTCCGTGTGCCTGGGTGTTGAGTTGTATTGACTGTGCGTTGGGCTGTCCCTGTTCCTGGGTGTTGAGTTGTATTGACTGGGCGTTGGGCTGTCCGTGTGCCTGGGTGTTGAGTTGTATTGACTGGGGGTTGGGCTGTCCGTGTGCCTGGGTGTTGAGTTGTATTGACTGGGCGTTGGGCTGTCCGTGTGCCTGGGTGTTGAGTTGTATTGACTGGGCGTTGGGCTGTCCCTGTGCCTGGGTGTTGAGTTGTATTGACTGCGCGATGGGCTTTCCCTGTGCCTTGGTGTTGAGTTGTATTGACTGGGCGTTGTGCTGTCCCTGTGCCTGGGTGTTGAGTTGTATTGACTGGGCGTTGGGCTGTCCGTGTGTCTGTGTGTTCAGTAATGTTGACTGGGCGTTGGGCTGTCCCTGTGCCTGGGTGTTGAGTTGTATTGACTGGGCGTTGGGCTGTCCCTGTGCCTGGGTGTTGAGTTGTATTGACTGGGCGTTGGGCTGTCCGTGTGCCTGGGTGTTGAGTTGTATTGACTGGACGGTGGGCTGTCCCTGTGCCTGGGTGTTGAGTTGTATTGACTGGGCGTTGGGCTGTGCCTGTCCGTCGGTGTTGAGTTGTATTGACTGGGCGATGGGTTGCCCGTGTGCCTGGGTGTTGAGTTGTATTGACTGGGCGTTGGGCTGTCCCTGTGGCTGGGTGTTGAGTTGTATTGACTGGGCAATGGGCTCTCCGCGTTCCTGGGTGTTGAGTTGTATTGACTGGGCGTTGGGCTGTCCCTGTCCCTCGGTGTTGAGTTGTATTGACTGGGCGTTGGGCTGACCGTCCGCCTGGGTGTTGAGTTGACTGGGCGTTGGGCTGTCCCTGTGCCTGTATGTTGAGTTGTATTGACTGGGCGATGGGCTGTCCGTGTGCCTGGGTGTTGAGTTGTATTGACTGGGCGTTGAGCTGTCCCTGTGCCTGTATGTTGAGTTGTATTGACTGGGCGTTGTGCTGTCCCTGTGTCTCGGTGTTGAGTTGTATTGACTGGGCGTTGGGCTGTTCGTATGCCTGGGTGTTGAGTTGTATTGACTGGGCGTTGGGCTGTCCCTGTGCCTGGGTGTTGAGTTGTATTGACTGTGCGTTGGGCTGTGCCTGTGCCTGGGTGTTGAGTTGTATTGACTGGGCGATGGGCTGTCCGTGTGCCTGGGTGTTGAGTTGTATTGACTGGGCGTTGGGCTGTCCCTGTGCCTGGGTGTTGAGTTGTATTGACTGGGCGTTGGGCTGTCCCTGTGCCTGGGTGTTGAGTTGTATTGACTGGGCGTTGGGCTGTCCCTGTTCCTGGGTGTTGAGTTGTATTGACTGAGCGTTGGGCTGTGCCTGTGCCTGTGCCTGGGTGTTGAGTTGTATTGACTGGGCGATGGGCTGTCCGTGTGCCTGGGTGTTGAGTTGTTTTGACTGGACGTTGGGCTGTCCCTGTGCCTGGGTGTTGAGTAATATTGACTGGGCGTTGAGCTGTCCCTGTGCCTGTATGTTGAGTTGTATTGACTGGGCGTTGGGCTGTCCCTGTGCCTGGGTGTTGAGTTGTATTGACTGGGCGTTGGGCTGTCCCTGTGCCTGGTTGTTGAGTTGTATTGACTGGGCGTTGGGCTGTCCCTGTTCCTGGGTGTTGAGTTGTATTGACTGGGCGTTGGGCTGTCCCTGTGCCTGGTTGTTGAGTTGTATTTACTGGACGCTGGGCTGTCCCTGTGCCTGAGTGTTGAGTTGTATTGACTGGGCGTTGGGCTGTCCGTGTGCCTGGGTGTTGGGTTGTATTGACTGGGCGTTGGGCTGTCCCTGTGCCTGGGTGTTGAGTTGTATTGACTGGGCGTTGGGTTGTCCCTGTGCCTGAGTGTTGAGTTGTATTGACTGGGCGATGGGCTGTCCGTGTGCCTGGGTGTTGAGTTGTATTTACTGGGCGTTGGGCTGTCCCTGTGCCTGGGTGTTGAGTTGTATTGACTGGGCGTTGGGCTGTCCCTGTGCCTGGGTGTTGAGTTGTATTTACTGGGCGTTGGGCTGTCCCTGTGCCTGCGTGTTCAGTTGTATTGTCTGGGCGTTGGGCTGTTCCTGTGCCTGGATGTTGATTGTATTGACTGGGCGTTGGGCTGTCCCTGTGTCTTGGTGTTGAGTTGTATTGACTGGGCGTTGGGCTGTCCGTGTGCCTGGGTGTTGAGTTGTATTGACTGGGCGTTGGGCTGTCCCTGTGCCTGGGTGTTGAGTTATATTGACTGGGCGTTGGGCTGTCCCTGTCCCTGAGTGTTGAGTTGTATTGACTGGGCGATGGACTGTCCGTGTGCCTGGGTGTTGAGTTGTATTTACTGGGCGTTGGGCTGTCCCTGTGCCTGGGTGTTGAGTTGTATTGACTGGCCGTTGGGCTGTCCCTGTGCCTGGGTGTTGAGTTGTATTGACTGGGCGATGTGCTGTCCGTTGCCTGGGTTTTGAGTTGTATTGACTGGGCGTTGGGCTGTCCGTGTGCCTGGGTGTTGAGTTGTATTGACTGGGCGTTGGGCTGACCGTGTGCCTGGGTGTTGAGTTGCATTGACTGTGCGTTGGGCTGTCCCTGTGCGTGAGTGTTGAGTTGTATTGACTGGGCGTTGGGCCGTCCCTGTTCCTGGCTGTTGAGTTGTATTGACTGGGCGTTGCGCTGTCCGTGTGCCTGGGTGTTGAGTTGTATTGACTGGGCGTTGGGCTGTCCCTGTGCCTGGGTGTTGAGTTGTATTGACTGTGCGTTGGGCTGTGCCTGTGCCTGGGTGTTGAGTTGTATTGTCTGGGCGATGGGCTGTCCGTGTGCCTGGGTGTTGAGTTGTATTCACTGGGCGTTGAGCTGTCCCTGTGCCTGTATGTTGAGTTGTATTGACTGGGCGTTGGGCTGTCCCTGTGTCTCGGTGTTGAGTTGTATTGACTGGGCGTTGGGCTGTTTGTATGCCTGTGTGTTGAGTTGTATTGACTGGGCGTTGGGCTGTCCCTGTGCCTGGGTGTTGAGTTGTATTGACTGGGCGTTGGGCTGTCCCTGTGCCTGGGTGTTGAGTTGTATTGACTGGGCGTTGGGCTGTCCCTGTGCCTGGTTGTTGAGTTGTATTTACTGGACGCTGGGCTGTCCCTGTGCCTGAGTGTTGAGTTGTATTGACTGGGCGTTGGGCTGTCCCTGTGCCTGGGTGTTGGGTTGTATTGACTGGGCGTTGGGCTGTCCCTGTGCCTGGGTGTTGAGTTGTATTGACTGGGCGTTGGGTTGTCCCTGTGCCTGAGTGTTGAGTTGTATTGACTGGGCGATGGGCTGTCCGTGTGCCTGGGTGTTGAGTTGTATTTACTGGGCGTTGGGCTGTCCCTGTGCCTGGGTGTTGAGTTGTATTGACTGGGCGTTGGGCTGTCCCTGTGCCTGGGTGTTGAGTTGTATTGACTGGGCGATGTGCTGTCCATTGCCTGGGTTTTGAGTTGTATTGACTGGGCGTTGGGCTGTCCGTGTGCCTGGGTGTTGAGTTGTATTGACTGGGCGTTGGGCTGTCCCTGTGCCTGGGTGTTGACTTGTATTGACTGGGCATTGGGCTGTCCCTGTGCCTGGGTGTTGAGTTGTATTGACTGGGCGTTGGGCTGTCCCTGTGCCTGGTTGTTGAGTTGTATTGACTGGGCGATGGACTGTCCGTGTGCCTGGGTGTTGAGTTGTATTTACTGGGCGTTGGGCTGTCCCTGTGCCTGAGTGTTCAGTTGTATTGTCTGGGCGTTGGGCTGTTCCTGTGCCTGGATGTTGATTGTATTGACTGGGCGTTGGGCTGTCCCTGTGTCTTGGTGTTGAGTTGTATTGACTGGGCGTTGGGCTGTCCGTGTGCCTGGGTGTTGAGTTGTATTGACTGGGCGTTGGGCTGTCCCTGTGCCTGGGTGTTGAGTTGTATTGACTGGGCGTTGGGCTGTCCCTGTCCCTGAGTGTTGAGTTGTATTGACTGGGCGATGGGCTGTCCGTGTGCCTGGGTGTTGAGTTGTATTTACTGGGCGTTGGGCTGTCCCTGTGCCTGGGTGTTGAGTTGTATTGACTGGCCGTTGGGCTGTCCCTGTGCCTGGGTGTTGAGTTGTATTGACTGGGCGATGTGCTGTCCGTTGCCTGGGTTTTGAGTTGTATTGACTGGGCGTTGGGCTGTCCGTGTGCCTGGGTGTTGAGTTGTATTGACTGGGCGTTGGGCTGTCCGTGTGCCTGGGTGTTGAGTTGCATTGACTGTGCGTTGGGCTGTCCCTGTGCGTGAGTGTTGAGTTGTATTGACTGGGCGTTGGGCTGTCCCTGTTCCTGGCTGTTGAGTTGTATTGACTGGGCGTTGCGCTGTCCGTGTGCCTGGGTGTTGAGTTGTATTGACTGGGCGTTCGGCTGTCCGTTTGCCTGGGTGTTGAGTTGTATTGACTGGCTGATGGGCTGTCTCTGTGGCTGGGTGTTGAGTTGTATTGACTGGGCGTTGGGCTGTCCCTGTGCCTGGGTGTTGTGTTGTATTGACTGGGCGATGGGCTGTCTCTGTGCCTGGATGTTGAGTTGTATTGACTGTGCGTTGGGCTGTCCCTGTGCCTTGGTGTTGAGTTGTATTGACTGGGCGTTGGGCTGTCCCTGTGCCTGGGTGTTGACTTGTATTGACTGGGCATTGGGCTGTCCCTGTGCCTGGGTGTTGAGTTGTATTGACTGGGCGTTGGGCTGTCCCTGTGCCTGGTTGTTGAGTTGTATTGACTGGGCGATGGACTGTCCGTGTGCCTGGGTGTTGAGTTGTATTTACTGGGCGTTGGGCTGTCCCTGTGCCTGAGTGTTCAGTTGTATTGTCTGGGCGTTGGGCTGTTCCTGTGCCTGGATGTTGATTGTATTGACTGGGCGTTGGGCTGTCCCTGTGTCTTGGTGTTGAGTTGTATTGACTGGGCGTTGGGCTGTCCGTGTGCCTGGGTGTTGAGTTGTATTGACTGGGCGTTGGGCTGTCCGTGTGCCTGGGTGTTGAGTTGTATTGACTGGGCGTTGGGCTGTCCGTGTGCCTGGGTGTTGAGTTGCATTGACTGTGCGTTGGGCTGTCCCTGTGCGTGAGTGTTGAGTTGTATTGACTGGGCGTTGGGCTGTCCCTGTTCCTGGCTGTTGAGTTGTATTGACTGGGCGTTGCGCTGTCCGTGTGCCTGGGTGTTGAGTTGTATTGACTGGGCGTTGGGCTGTCCGTGTGCCTGGGTGTTGAGTTGTATTGACTGGGCGTTCGGCTGTCCGTTTGCCTGGGTGTTGAGTTGTATTGACTGGCTGATGGGCTGTCTCTGTGCCTGGATGTTGAGTTGTATTGACTGTGCGTTGGCCTGTCCCTGTGCCTTGGTGTTGAGTTGTATTGACTGGGCGTTGTGCTGTCCCTGTGCCTGGGTGTTGAGTTGTATTGACTGGGCGTTGGGCTGTCCGTGTGTCTGTGTGTTCAGTAATGTTGACTGGGCGTTGTGCTGTCCCTGTGCCTGGGTGTTGAGTTGTATTGACTGGACAATGTGCTGTCCCTGTGTCTCGGTGTTGAGTTGTATTGACTGGGCGTTGGGCTGTCCGTGTGCCTGGGTTTTGAGTTGTATTGACTGGGCGTTGGGCTGTCCCTGTGCCTGGGTGTTGAGTTGTATTGACTGGGCGTTGGGCTTTCCGTGTGCCTGGGTGTTGTGTTGTTTTGACTCGGCGATGGGCTGTCTCTGTGGCTGGGTGTTGAGGTGTATTGATTGGGCGATGTTTTGTCCCTCTGCCTGGGTGTTGTGTTGTATTGACTGGGCGATGTGCTGTCCGTGTCCCCCTGGGTGTTGAGTTGTATTGACTGGGCGTTGGGCTGTCCCTGTGCCTGGTTGTTGAGTTTTATTGTCTGGCGATGGGCTGTCCGTGTGCCTGGGTGTTGATTTGTATTTACTGGGCGTTGGGCTGTCCTTGTGCATGGGTGTTGAGTTGTATTGACTGGGCGTTGGGCTGTCCCTGTGCCTGGTTGTTGAGTTTTATTTTCTGGCGATGGGCTGTCCGTGTGCCTGGGTGTTGAGTTGTATTGACTAGGCGTTGCACTGTCCCTGTTCCTGGGTGTTGAGTTGTATTGACTGGGCGTTGGGCTGTCCGTTTGCCTGGGTGTTGAGTTGTATTGATTGGGCGTTGGGCTGTCCTTGTGCCTGGGTGTTGAGTTGTATTGACTGGGCGTTGGGCTGTCCCTGTGCCTGAGTGTTGAGTTGTATTGACTGGGCGTTGGGCTGTCCCTGTGCCTGGGTGTTGAGTTGTATTGACTGGGCGTTGGGCTGTCCCTGTGCCTGAGTGTTGAGTTGTATTGACTGGGCGATGGGCTGTCCGTGTGCCTGGGTGTTGAGTTGTATTGACTGGGCGTCGGGCTGTCCGTGTGTTTGGGTGTTGAGTTGTATTGACTGGGCGGTGGGCTGTCCCTGTGCCTGGGTGTTGAGTTGTATTGACTGGGCGTTGGGCTGTGCCTGTCCCTCGGTGTTGAGTTGTATTGACTGGGCGATGGGTTGTCCGTGTGCCTGGGTGTTGAGTTGTATTGACTGGGCGTTGGACTGTCCCTGTGCCTGGGTGTTGAGTTGTATTGACTGGGCGTTGGGCTGTCCCTGTCCCTCGGTGTTGAGTTGTATTGACTGGGCGTTGGGCTGACCGTCCGCCTGGGTGTTGAGTTGACTGGGCGTTGGGCTGTCCGTGTCCCTCGGTGTTGAGTTGTATTGACTGGGCGTTGTGCTGACCATCCGCCTGGGTGTTGAGTTGTATTGACTGGGCGATGGGCTTTCCCTGTTCCTCCGTGTTGAGTTCTCTTGACTGGGCGTTGGGCTGACCGTCCGCCTGGGTGTTGTGTTGTATTGAGTGGGCGATGGGCTGTCTCTGTGCCTGGGTGTTGAGTTGTATTGACTGTGCGTTGGGCTGTCCCTGTGCCTGGGTGTTGAGTTGTATTGACTTGGGCGTTGGGCTGTCCGTGTGTCTGTGTGTTCAGTAATGTTGACTGGGCGTTGTGCTGTCCCTGTGCCTGGGTGTTGAGTTGTATTGACTGGGCAATGTGCTGTCCCTGTGTCTCGGTGTTGAGTTGTATTGACTGGCGATGGGCTGTCCGTGTGCCTGGTTGTTGAGTTGTATTGACTGGGCGTTGGGCTGTCCCTGTGCCTGGGTGTTGAGTTGTATTGACTGGGCGTTGGGCTTTCCGTGTGCCTGGGTGTTGTGTTGTTTTGACTCGGCGATGGGCTGTCTCTGTGGCTGGGTGTTGAGTTGTATTGACTGGGTGTTAGGCTGTCTGTGTCTCCCTGGGTGTTGAGTTGTATTGACTGGGCGATGTGCTGTCCGTCTGCCTGTGTGTTGAGTTGTATTGACTGGGCGATGTGCTGTCCGTGTCCCCCTGGGTGTTGAGTTGTATTGACTGGGCGTTGGGCTGTCCCTGTGCCTGGTTGTTGAGTTTTATTGTCTGGCGATGGGCTGTCCGTGTGCCTGGGTGTTGGGTTGTATTGACTGGGCGTTGCGCTGTCCCTGTTCCTGGGTGTTGAGTTGTATTGACTGGGCGTTGGGCTGTCCCTGTGCCTGGGTGTTGAGTTGTATTGACTGGGCGTTGGGCTGTCCTTGTGCCTGGGTGTTGAGTTGTATTGACTGGGCGTTGGGCTGTCCCTGTGCCTGGGTGTTGAGTTGTATTGACTGGACGGTGGGCTGTCCCTGTGCCTGGGTGTTGTGTTGTATTGACTGGGCGTTGGGCTGTGCCTGTCCCTCGGTGTTGAGTTGTATTGACTGGGCGATGGGTTGTCCCTGTGCTTGGGTGTTGAGTTGTATTGACTGGGCAATGGGCTCTCCGCGTTCCTGGGTGTTGAGTTGTATTGACTGGGCGTTGGGCTGTCCCTGTCCCTCGGTGTTGAGTTGTATTGACTGGGAGTTGGGCTGACCGTCCGCCTGGGTGTTGAGTTGACTGGGCGTTGGGCTGTCCGTGTCCCTCGGTGTTGAGTTGTATTGACTGGGCGTTGTGCTGACCATCCGCCTGGGTGTTGAGTTGTATTGACTGGGCGATGGGCTTTCCCTGTTCCTCCGTGTTGAGTTGTATTGAGTGGGCGTTGGGCTGACCGTCCGCCTGGGTGTTGAATTGTATTTTCTTGGCGTTGGGCTGTCCCTGTGCCTGGGTGTTGAGTTGTATTGACTGGGCGTTGGGCTGTCCGTGTGCCTGGATTTTGAGTTGTATTGACTGGGCGTTGGGCTGTCCCTGTGCCTGAGTGTTGAGTTGTATTGACTGGGCGTTGGGCTGTCCCTGTGCCTGGGTGTTGAGTTGTATTGACTGGCCGTTGGGCTGTCCCTGTGCCTGGGTGTTGAGTTGTATTGACTGGGCGATGTGCTGTCCGTTGCCTGGGTTTTGAGTTGTATTGACTGGGCGTTGGGCTGTCCGTGTGCCTGGGTGTTGAGTTGTATTGACTGGGCGTTGGGCTGTCCATGTGCCTGGGTGTTGAGTTGTATTGACTGTGCGTTGGGCTGTCCCTGTGCGTGAGTGTTGAGTTGTATTGACTGGGCGTTGGGCTGTCCCTGTGCCTGGGTGTTGAGTTGTATTGACTGGGCGTTGGGCTATCCCTGTCCCTCGGTGTTGAGTAGTATTGACTGGCCGTTGGGCTGTCCCTGTTCCTGGGTGTTGAGTTGTATTGACTGGGCGTTGGGCTGTCCGTGTGCCTGGGTGTTGAGTTGTTTTGACTGGGCGTTGGGCTGTCAGTGTGCCTGCGTGTTGAGTTGTATTGACTGGGCGTTCGGCTGTCCGTTTGCCTGGGTGTTGAGTTGTAATGACTGGGTGATGGGCTGTCTCTGTGGCTGGGTGTTGAGTTGTATTGACTGGGCATTGGGCTGTCCGTGTGTCCCTGGGTGTTGAGTTGTATTGACTGGGCGATGGGCTGTCCGTGTGTCCCTGGGTGTTGAGTTGTATTGACTGGGCGTTGTGGTGTTCTTGTGCCTGGTTGTTGAAGTATATTGACTGGGCGATGTGCTGTCTCTCTGCCTGGGTGTTGTGTTGTATTGACTGGGCGATGGGCTGTCCCTGTGCGTGAGTGTTGAGTTGTATTGACTGGGCGTTGGGCTGTCCCTGTGCCTGGGTGTTGAGTTGTATTGACTGGGCGTTGTGCTGTCCCTGTGCCTGGGTGTTGAGTTGTATTGACTGGGCGTTGGGCTGTCCGTGTGTCTGTGTGTTCAGTAATGTTGACTAGGCGTTGTGCTGTCCCTGTGCCTGGGTGTTGAGTTGTATTGACTGGGCAATGTGCTGTCCCTGTGTCTCGGTGTTGAGTTGTATTGACTGGCGATGGGCTGTCCGTGTGCCTGGATGTTGAGTTGTATTGACTGGGCGTTGGGCTGTCCCTGTGCCTGGGTGTTGAGTTGTATTGACTGGGCGTTGGGCTGTCCCTGTGCCTGGGTGTTGAGTTGTATTGACTGGGCGTTGGGCTGTCCCTGTGCCTGGGTGTTGAGTTGTATTGACTGGGCGATGGGCTGTCCCTGTGCCTGGGTGTTGAGTTGTATTGACTGGGCGTTGGGCTTTCCGTGTGCCTGTGTGTTGTGTTGTTTTGACTCGGCGATGGGCTGTCTCTGTGGCTGGGTGTTGAGTTGTATTGACTGGGTGTTGGGCTGACCGTGTCTCCCTGGGTGTTGAGTTGTATTGACTGGGCGATGTGCTGTCCCTCTGCCTGGGTGTTGTGTTGTATTGACTGGGCGATGTGCTGTATCTGTGCCTGGTTGTTGAGTTTTATTGTCTGGCGATGGGCTGTCCGTGTGCCTGGGTGTTGAGTTGTATTGACTGGGCGTTGGGCTGTCCTTGTGCATGGGTGTTGAGTTGTATTGACTGGGTGTTGGGCTGTCCCTGTGCCTGGTTGTTGAGTTTTATTGTCTGGCGATGGGCTGTCCGTGTGCCTGGGTGTTGAGTTGTATTGACTGGGCGTTGCGTTGTCCCTGTCCCTCGGTGTTGAGTTGTATTGACTGGGCGTTGGGCTGTCCCTGTCCCTGGGTGTTGAGTTGTATTGACTGGGCGTTGGGCTGTCCTTGTGCCTGGGTGTTGAGTTGTATTGACTGGGCGTTGGGCTGTCCCTGTGCCTGGGTGTTGAGTTGTATTGACTGGGCGTTGGGCTGTCCCTGTGCCTGGGTGTTGAGTTGTATTGACTGGGCGTTGTGCTGTCCCTGTGCCTGGGTGTTGAGTTGTATTGACTGGGCGTTGGGCTGTCCGTGTGTCTGTGTGTTCAGTAATGTTGACTAGGCGTTGTGCTGTCCCTGTGCCTGGGTGTTGAGTTGTATTGACTGGGCAATGTGCTGTCCCTGTGCCTGGGTGTTGAGTTGTATTGACTGGGCGTTGGGCTGTCCCTGTGCCTGGGTGTTGAGTTGTATTGACTGGGCGATGGGCTGTCCCTGTGCCTGGGTGTTGAGTTGTATTGACTGGGCGTTGGGCTTTCCGTGTGCCTGTGTGTTGTGTTGTTTTGACTCGGCGATGGGCTGTCTCTGTGGCTGGGTGTTGAGTTGTATTGACTGGGTGTTGGGCTGTCCGTGTCTCCCTGGGTGTTGAGTTGTATTGACTGGGCGATGTGCTGTCCCTCTGCCTGGGTGTTGTGTTGTATTGACTGGGCGATGTGCTGTATCTGTGCCTGGTTGTTGAGTTTTATTGTCTGGCGATGGGCTGTCCGTGTGCCTGGGTGTTGTGTTGTATTGACTGGGCGTTGGGCTGTCCTTGTGCCTGGGTGTTGAGTTGTATTGACTGGGCGTTGGGCTGTCCCTGTGCCTGGGTGTTGAGTTGTATTGACTGGGCGTTGGGCTGTCCCTGTGCCTGGGTGTTGAGTTGTATTGACTGGGCGTTGGGCTGTCCCTGTGCCTGAGCGTTGAGTTGTATTGACTGGGCGATGGGCTGTCCGTGTGCCTGGATGTTGAGTTGTATTGACTGGGCGTTGGGCTGTCCGTGTGCCTGGATGTTGAGTTGTATTGACTGGGCGTTGGGCTGTCCCTGTGCCTGGGTGTTGAGTTGTATTGACTGGGCGTTGGGCTGTCCCTGTGCCTGGGTGTTGAGTTGTATTGACTGGACGTTGGGCTATCCCTGTCCCTCGGTGTTGAGTAGTATTGACTGGCCGTTGGGCTGTCCGTGTGCCTGGGTGTTGAGTTGTATTGACTGGGCGTTGGGCTGTCCGTGTGTCTGTGTGTTCAGTAATGTTGACTAGGCGTTGTGCTGTCCCTGTGCCTGGGTGTTGAGTTGTATTGACTGGGCAATGTGCTGTCCCTGTGTCTCGGTGTTGAGTTGTATTGACTGGCGATGGGCTGTCCGTGTGCCTGGGTGTTGAGTTGTATTGACTGGGCGTTGGGCTGTCCCTGTGCCTGGGTGTTGAGTTGTATTGACTGGGCGTTGGGCTGTCCGTGTGCCTGGGTGTTGAGTTGTATTGACTGGGCGATGGGCTGTCCCTGTGCCTGGGTGTTGAGTTGTATTGACTGGGCGTTGGGCTTTCCGTGTGCCTGTGTGTTGTGTTGTTTTGACTCGGCGATGGGCTGTCTCTGTGGCTGGGTGTTGAGTTGTATTGACTGGGTGTTGGGCTGTCCGTGTCTCCCTGGGTGTTGAGTTGTATTGACTGGGCGATGTGCTGTCCCTCTGCCTGGGTGTTGTGTTGTATTGACTGGGCGATGTGCTGTATCTGTGCCTGGTTGTTGAGTTTTATTGTCTGGCGATGGGCTGTCCGTGTGCCTGGGTGTTGAGTTGTATTGACTGGGCGTTGGGCTGTCCTTGTGCATGGGTGTTGAGTTGTATTGACTGGGTGTTGGGCTGTCCCTGTGCCTGGTTGTTGAGTTTTATTGTCTGGCGATGGGCTGTCCGTGTGCCTGGGTGTTGAGTTGTATTGACTGGGCGTTGCGTTGTCCCTGTCCCTCGGTGTTGAGTTGTATTGACTGGGCGTTGGGCTGTCCCTGTCCCTGGGTGTTGAGTTGTATTGACTGGGCGTTGGGCTGTCCTTGTGCCTGGGTGTTGAGTTGTATTGACTGGGCGTTGGGCTGTCCCTGTGCCTGGGTGTTGAGTTGTATTGACTGGGCGTTGGGCTGTCCCTGTGCCTGGGTGTTGAGTTGTATTGACTGGGCGTTGGGCTGTCCCTGTGCCTGAGTGTTGAGTTGTATTGACTGGGCGATGGGCTGTCCGTGTGCCTGGATGTTGAGTTGTATTGACTGGGCGTTGGGCTGTCCGTGTGCCTGGATGTTGAGTTGTATTGACTGGGCGTTGGGCTGTCCCTGTGCCTGGGTGTTGAGTTGTATTGACTGGGCGTTGGGCTGTCCCTGTGCCTGGGTGTTGAGTTGTATTGACTGGACGTTGGGCTATCCCTGTCCCTCGGTGTTGAGTAGTATTGACTGGCCGTTGGGCTGTCCGTGTGCCTGGGTGTTGTGTTGTATTGACTGGGCGTTGGGCTGTCCGTGTGCCTGGGTGTTGAGTTGTATTGACTGGGCGTTGGGCTGTCCCTGTGCCTGGGTGTTGAGTTGTATTGACTGGGCGTTGGGCTATCCCTGTCCCTCGGTGTTGAGTAGTATTGACTGGCCGTTGGGCTGTCCCTGTTCCTGGGTGTTGAGTTGTATTGACTGGGCGTTGGGCTGTCCATGTGCCTGGGTGTTGAGTTGTATTGACTGGGCATTCGGCTGTCCGTTTGCCTGGGTGTTGAGTTGTATTGACTGGGTGATGGGCTGTCTCTGTGGCTGGGTGTTGAGTTGTATTGACTGGGCATTGGGCTGCTCGTGTGTCCCTGGGTGTTGAGTTGTAGTGACTGGGCGATGGGCTGTCCGTGTGCCTGGGTGTTGAGTTGTATTGACTGGGCGTTGGGCTGTCCCTGTGCCTGGGTGTTGAGTTGTATTGACTGGCCGTTGGGCTGTCCGTGTGCCTTGGTGTTGAGTTGTATTGACTGTGCGTTGGGCTGTCCTTGTGCCTGGGTGTTGAGTTGTA
The DNA here is from genome assembly GCF_020745735.1 of Hemiscyllium ocellatum. Taxonomy (NCBI): domain Eukaryota; kingdom Metazoa; phylum Chordata; class Chondrichthyes; order Orectolobiformes; family Hemiscylliidae; genus Hemiscyllium; species Hemiscyllium ocellatum. The sequence continues at coordinate 99,498 of NW_026869188.1, read as the reverse complement.
TTGACTGGGCGTTGGGCTGTCCCTGTGCCTGGGTGTTGAGTTGTATTGACTGGGCGTTGGGCTGTCCCTGTGCCTGGGTGTTGAGTTGTATTGACTGGGCGTTGGGCTGTCCCTGTGCCTGGGTGTTGAGTTGTATTGACTGGGCGTCGGGCTGTCCGTGTGTTTGGGTGTTGAGTTGTATTGACTGGGCGTTGGGCTGTGCCTGTCCCTCGGTATTGAGTTGTATTGACTGGGCGATGGGTTGTCCGTGTGCCTGGGTGTTGAGTTGTATTGACTGGGCGTTGGGCTGTCCGTGTGCCTGGGTGTTGAGTTGTATTGACTAGGCGTTGGGCTGTCCCTGTGGCTGGGTGTTGAGTTGTATTGACTGGGCAATGGGCTGTCCGCCTTCCTGGGTGTTGAGTTGTATTGACTGGGCGTTGGGCTGTCCCTGTCCCTCGGTGTTGAGTTGTATTGACTGGGCGTTGGGCTGACCGTCCGCCTGGGTGTTGAGTTGACTGGGCGTTGGGCTGTCCCTGTGCCTGGGTGTTGAGTTGTATTGACTGGGCGTTGTGCTGACCATCCGCCTGGGTGTTGAGTTGTAATGACCGGGCATTGGGCTTTCCGCATTCCTGGGTGTTGAGTTGTATTGACTGGGCGATGCGTTGTCCGTGTGCCTGGGTGTTGTGTTGTATTGACTGGGCGATATGCTGTCCCTGTGCCTGGGTGTTGAGTTGTATTGACTGGGCGTTGGGCTATCCCTGTCCCTCGGTGTTGAGTAGTATTGACTGGGCGTTGGGCTGTCCCTGTTCCTGGGTGTTGAGTTGTATTGACTGGGCGTTGGGCTGTCCGTGTGCCTGGGTGTTGAGTTGTATTGACTGGGCGTTGGGCTGTCCGTGTGCCTGGATGTTGAGTTGTAATGACTGGGCGTTGGGCTGTCTCTGTGGCTGGGTGTTGAGTTGTATTGACTGGGCGTTGGGCTGTCCGTGTGTCCCTGGGTGTTGAGTTGTATTGACTGGGCGATGGGCTGTCTGTGTGTCCCTGGGTGTTGAGTTGTATTGACTGGGCGTTGTGCTGTTCTTGTGCCTGGGTGTTGAAGTATATTGACTGGGCGATGTGCTGTCTCTCTGCCTGGGTGTTGAGTTGTATTGACTGGGCGTTGGGCTGTCCGTGTGCCTGGGTGTTGAGTTGTATTGACTGGGCGTTGGGCTGTCCGTGTGTCCCTGGGTGTTGAGTTGTATTGACTGGGCGATGGGCTGTCCGTGTGACCCTGGGTGTTGAGTTGTATTGACTGGGCGTTGTGCTGTTCTTTTGCCTGGGTGTTGAAGTATATTGACTGGGCGATGTGCTGTCTCTCTGCCTGGGTGTTGTGTTGTATTGACTGGGCGCTGGGCTGTCCCTGTGCGTGAGTGTTGAGTTGTATTGACTGGGCGTTGGGCTGTCCCTGTGCCTGGGTGTTGAGTTGTATTGACTGCGCGATGGGCTGTCCCTGTGCCTTGGTGTTGAGTTGTATTGACTGGGCGTTGTGCTGTCCCTGTCCCTGGGTGTTGAGTTGTATTGACTGGGCGTTGGGCTGTCCGTGTTTCTGTGTGTTCAGTAATGTTGACTGGGCGTTGTGCTGTCCCTGTGCCTGGGTGTTGAGTTGTATTGACTGGGCAATGTGCTGTCCCTGTGTCTCGGTGTTGAGTTGTATTGACTAGCGATGGGCTGTCCGTGTGCCTGGGTGTTGAGTTGTATTGACTGGGCGTTGGGCTGTCCCTGTGCCTGGGTGTTGAGTTGTATTGACTGGGCGTTGGGCTGTCCCTGTGCCTGGGTGTTGAGTTGTATTGACTGGGCGTTGGGCTGTCTGTGTGCCTGGGTGTTGTGTTGTTTTGACTGGGCGTTGGGCTGTCCGTGTGCCTGGGTGTTGAGTTGTATTGACTGGGCGTTGGGCTATCCCTGTCCCTCGGTATTGAGTAGTATTGGCTGGCCGTTGGGCTGTCCGTGTGCCTGGGTTTTGAGTTGTATTGACTGGGCGTTGGGCCGTCCGTGTGCCTGGGTGTTGAGTTGTAATGACTGGGCGTTGGGCTGTCCCTGTGCCTGGGTGTTGAGTTGTATTGACTGGGCGTTGGGCTATCCCTGTCCCTCGGTGTTGAGTAGTATTGACTGGCCGTTGGGCTGTCCCTGTGCCTGGGTGTTGAGTTGTAATGACTGGGCGTTGGGCTGTCCGTGTGCCTGGGTGTTGAGTTGTATTGACTGGGCATTCGGCTGTCCGTTTGCCTGGGTGTTGAGTTGTATTGACTCGGCGATGGGCTGTCTCTGTGGCTGGGTGTTGAGTTGTATTGACTGGGTGTTGGGCTGTCCGTGTCTCCCTGGGTGTTGAGTTGTATTGACTGGGCGATGTGCTGTCCTTGTGCATGGGTGTTGAGGTGTATTGACTGGGCGATGTGCTGTCCCTGTGCCTGGGTGTTGTGTTGTATTGACTGGGCGATGTGCTGTCCGTGTCCCCCTGGGTGTTGTGTTGTATTGACTGGGCGTTGGGCTGTCCCTGTGCCTGGTTGTTGAGTTTTATTGTCTGGCGATGGGCTGTCCGTGTGCCTGGTTGTTGAGTTGTATTGACTGGGCGTTGCGCTTTCCCTGTTCCTGGGTGTTGAGTTGTATTGACTGGGCGTTGGGCTGTCCGTGTGCCTGGGTGTTGAGTTGTATTGACTGGGCGTTGGGCTGTGCCTGTCCCTCGGTGTTGAGTTGTATTGACTGGGCGATGGGTTGTCCGTGTGCCTGGGTGTTGAGTTGTATTGACTGGGCGTTGGGCTGTCCCTGTGCCTGGGTGTTGAGTTGTATTGACTGGGCGTTGGGCTGTCCCTGTGCCTGGGTGTTGAGTTGTATTGACTGGGCGTTGGGCTGTCCCTGTGCCTGAGTGTTGAGTTGTATTGACTGGGCGATGGGCTGTCCGTGTGCCTGGGTGTTGAGTTGTATTGACTGGGCGTTGGGCTGTCCCTGTGCCTGGGTGTTGAGTTGTATTGACTGGGCGTTGGGCTGTCCCTGTGCCTGGGTGTTGAGTTGTATTGACTGGGCGTTGGGCTGTGCCTGTCCCTCGGTGTTGAGTTGTATTGACTGGGCGATGGGTTGTCCGTGTGCCTGGGTGTTGAGTTGTATTGACTGGGCGTTGGGCTGTCCCTGTGCCTGGGTGTTGAGTTGTATTGACTGGACAATGGGCTGTCCGCGTTCCTGGGTGTTGAGTTGTATTGACTGGGCGTTGGGCTGTCCCTGTCCCTCGATGTTGAGTTGTATTGACTGGGCGTTGTGCTGACCATCCGCCTGGGTGTTGAGTTGTATTGACTGGGCGATGGGCTTTCCCTGTTCCTCCGTGTTGAGTTGTATTGAGTGGGCGTTGGGCTGACCGTCCGCCTGGGTGTTGAGTTGTATTGACTGGGCGATGGGTTGTCCGTGTGCCTGGGTGTTGTGTTGTATTGACTGGGCGATATGCTGTCCCTGTGCCTGGGTGTTGAGTTGTATTGACTGGGCGTTGGGCTATCCCTGTCCCTTGGTGTTGAGTAGTATTGACTGGGCATTGGGCTGTCCCTGTTCCTGGGTGTTGAGTTGTATTGACTGGGCGTTGGGCTGTCCGTGTGCCTGGGTGTTGAGTTGTATTGACTGGGGTTTGGGCTGTCCGTGTGCCTGGATGTTGAGTTGTATTGACTGGGCGTTCGGCTGTCCGTGTGCCTGGGTGTTGAGTTGTATTGAGTGGGCGTTGGGCTCTCCGTTTGCCTGGGTGTTGAGTTGCATTGACTGGGCAATGGGCTGTCTCTGTGGCTGGGTGTTGAGTTGTATTGACTGGGCGTTGGGCTGTCCGTGTGTCCCTGGGTGTTGAGTTGTATTGACTGGGCGATGGGCTGTCCGTGTGTCCCTGGGTGTTGAGTTGTATTGACTGGGCGTTGTGCTGTTCTTGTGCCTGGGTGTTGAAGTATATTGACTGGGCGATGTGCTGTCTCTCTGCCTGGGTGTTGTGTTGTATTGACTGGGCGATGTGCTGTCCCTGTGCCGGGGTGTTGAGTTGTATTGACTGGTCGATGTGCTGTCCCTGTCCCACTGGGTGTTGAGTTGTATTGACTGGGCTATGTGCTGTCCCTGAGTCTCGGTGTTGAGTTGTATTGACCTGGCGTTGGGCTGTCCATGTGCCTGGGTGTTGAGTTGTATTGACTGGGCGTTGGGCTGTCCCTGTGTCTGGTTGTTGAGTTTTATTGTCTGGCGATGGGCTGTCCGTGTGCCTGGGTGTTGAATTGTATTGACTGGGCGTTGGGCTGTCCCTGTCCCTGGGTGTTGAGTTGTATTGACTGGGCGTTGGGCTGTCCCTGTGCCTGGGTTTGAGTTGTATTGACTGGGCGTTGGGCTGTCCCTGTGCCTGGGTGTTGAGTTGCATTGACTGGTCGTTGGGCTGTCCCTGTGCCTGGGTGTTGAGTTGTATTGACTGGGCGTTGAGCTGTCCCTGTGTCTCGGTGTTGTGTTGTATTGACTGGGCGTTGGGCTGTCCCTGTGCCGGGGTGTTGAGTTGTATTGACTGGGAGTTGGGCTGTCCGTGTGCCTGGGTGTTGAGTTGTATTGACTGGGCGTTGGGCTGTCCCTGTGTCTGGGTGTTGAATTGACTGGGCAATGTGCTGTCCGTGTGCCTGGGTGTTGAGTTGTATTGACTGGGCGTTGGGCTGTCCCTGTGTCTGGGTGTTGAATTGACTCGGCAATGTGCTGTCCGTGTGCCTGGGTGTTGAGTTGTATTGACTGGGCGTTGGGCTGTCCCTGTGCCTGGGTGTTGAGTTGTATTGACTGGACGGTGGGCTGTCCCTGTGCCTGGGTGTTGAGTTGTATTGACTGGGCGTTGGGCTGTGCCTGTCCCTCGGTGTTGAGTTGGATTGACTGGGCGATGGGTTGTCCGTGCACCTGGGTGTTGAGTTGTATTGACTGGGCGTTGGGCTATCCCTGTCCATCGGTGTTGAGTTGTATTGACTGGGCGTTGGGCTTTCCCTGTCCATCGGTGTTGAGTTGTATTGACTGGGCGTTGGGCTGACCGTCCGCCTGGGTGTTGAGTTGACTGGGCGTTGGGCTGTCCCTGTCCCTCGGTGTTGAGTTGTATGGACTGGGCGTTAGGCTGACCGGCCGCCTGGGTGTTGAGTTGTATTGACTGGGCGATGGGCTGTCCCTATCGCTCGGTGTTGAGTTGTATTGACTGGGCGTTGGGCTGACCGTACGCCTGGGTGTTGAGTTGTATTGACTGGGCGTTGGGCTGTCCCTGTGCCTGGGTGTTGAGTTGTATTGACTGGGCGTTGGGCTGTCCGTGTGTCCCTGGGTGTTGAGTTGTATTGACTGGGCGATGGGTTGTCCGTGTGCCTGGGTGTTGTATTGTATTGACTGGGCGTTAGGCTGTCCCTGTGCCTGGGTGTTGAGTTGTATTGACTGGGCGATGGGCTGTCCCTGTCCCCCTGGGTGTTGAGTTGTATTGACTGGGCGTTGGGCTGTCCCTGTGCCTGGTTGTTGAGTTTTATTGTCTGGCGATGGGCTGTCCGTGTGCCTGGGTGTCGAGTTGTATTGACTGGGCGTTGTGCTGTCCCTGTGCCTGGGTGTTGAGTTGTATTGACTGGGTGTTGGGCTGTTTCTGTGCATGGGTGTTGAGTTGTATTGACTGGGCGTTAGGCTGTGCCTGTCCCTCGGTGTTGAGTTGTATTGACTGGGCGATAGGTTGTCCGTGTGCCTGGGTGTTGAGTTGTATTGACTGGGTGTTGGGCTGTCCCTGTGCCTGGGTGTTGAGTTATTTTGACTGGGCGTTGGGCTGACCGTCCGCCTGGGTGTTGAGTTGACTTGGCGTTGGGCTGTCCCTGTCCCTCGGTGTTGAGTTGTATTGACTGGGCGTTGGGCTGACCATCCGCCTGGGTGTTGAGTTGTATTGACTGGGCGATGGGCTGTCCCTGTCCCTCCGTGTTGAGTTGTATTGACTGGGCGTTGTGCTGACCATCCGCCTGGGTGTTGAGTTGTATTGACTGGGCGTTGGGCTGTCCCTGTGCCTGGGTGTTGAGTTGTATTGACTGGGCGTTGGGCTGTCCCTGTGCCTGGGTGTTGAGTTGTATTGACTGGGCGTTGGGCTGTCCCTGTTCCTGGGTGTTGAGTTGTATTGACTGGGCGTTGGGCTGTCCCAGTTCCTGGGTGTTGAGTTGTGTTGACTGGGCGATGGGTTGTCCGTGTGCCTGGGTGTTGTGTTGTATTGACTGGGCGATGGGCTGTCCCTGTGACTGGGTGTTGAGTTGTATTGACTGGGCGTTGGGCTATCCCTGTCCCTCTGTGTTGAGTTGTATTGACTGGGCGTTGGGCTGTCCCTGTTCCTGGGTGTTGAGTTGTATTGACTGGGTGTTGGGCTGTCCCTGTTCCTGGGTGTTGAGTTGTATTGACTGGGCGTTGGGCTGTCCGTGTGCCTGGGTGTTGAGTTGTATTGACTGGGCGTTGGACTGTCCGTGTGCCTGTGTGTTGAGTTGTATTGACTGGGCGATGGGCTGTCTCTGTGGCTGGGTGTTGAGTTGTATTGACTGGGCGTTGGGCTGTCCGCGTGTCCTTGGGTGTTGAGTTGTATTGACTGGGCGTTGTGCTGTTCTTGTGCCTGGGTGTTGAAGTATATTGACTGGGCGATGTGCTGTCTCTCTGCCTGGGTGTTGTGTTGTATTGACTGGGCGATGTGCTGTCCCTGTGCCGGGGTGTTGAGTTGTATTGACTAGGCAATGTGCTGTCCCTGAGTCTCGGTATTGGGTTGTATTGACTGGCGATGGGCTGTCCGTGTGCCTGGGTGTTGAGTTGTATTGACTGGGCGTTGGGCTGTCCCTGTCCCTGGATGTTGAGTTGTATTGACTGGGCGTTGGGCTGTCCCTGTGCCTGGGTGTTGAGTTGTATTGACTGGGCGTTGGGCTGTCTGTTTGCCTGGGTGTTGAGTTGTATTGACTGGTCGTTTGGCTGTCCCTGTGCCTGGGTGTTGAGTTGTATTGACTGGTTGTTGTGCTGTCCGTGTGCCTTGGTGTTGAGTTGTATTGACTGGGCGTTGGGCTGTCCCTGTGTCTCGGTGTTGTGTTGTATTGACTGGGCGTTGGGCTGTCCGTGTGTCCCTGTGTGTTGAGTTGTATTGACTGGGCGTTGGGCTGTCCCTGTGCTGGGGTGTTGAATTGACTGGGCAATGTGCTGTCCGTGTGCCTGGGTGTTGAGTTGTATTGACTGGGCGTTGGGCTGTCCCTGTGTCTGGGTGTTGAATTGACTGGGCAATGTGCTGTCCGTGTGCCTGGGTGTTGAGTTGTATTGACTGGGCGTTGGGCTGTTCCTGTGCCTGGGTGTTGAGTTGTATTGACTGGGCGTTGGGCTGTCTCTGTGGCTGGGTGTTGAGTTGTATTGACTGGGCGTTGGGCTGTCCGTGTGTCCCTGGGTGTTGAGTTGTGTTGACTGGGCGATGGGCTGTCCGTGTGTCCCTGGGTGTTGAGTTGTATTGACTGGGCGTTGTGCTGTTCTTGTGCCTGGGTGTTGAAGTATATTGACTGGGCGATGTGCTGTCTCTCTGCCTGGGTGTTGTGTTGTATTGACTGGGCGATGTGCTGTCCCTGTGCCGTGGTGTTGAGTTGTATTGACTGGGCGTTGGGCTGTCCCTGTCCCTGGATGTTGAGTTGTATTGACTGGGCGTTGGGCTGTCCCTGTGCCTGGGTGTTGAGTTGTATTGACTCGGCGTTGGGCTGTCCCTCTGTCTGGGTGTTGAATTGACTGGGCAATGTGCTGTCCGTGTGCCTGGGTGTTGAGTTGTATTGACTGGGCGTTGGGCTGTACCTGTGCCTGGGTGTTGAGTTGTATTGACTGGGCGTTGTGCTGTCCGTGTGTTTGGGTGTTGAGTTGTATTGACTGGACGGTGGGCTGTCCCTGTGCCTGGGTGTTGAGTTGTATTGACAGGGCGTTGGGCTGTCCCTGTGCCTGGGTGTTGAGTTGTATTGACTGGTCGTTGGGCTGTCCCTGTGCCTGGGTGTTGAGTTTTATTGACTGGGCGTTGGGCTGTCCCTGTGTCTCGGTGTTGTGTTGTATTGACTGGGCGATGTGCTGTCCCCGTGTCTGGGTGTTGAGTTGTATTGACTGGGCGTTGGGCTGTCCGTGTGCCTGGGTGTTCTGTTGTATTGACTGGGCGTTGGGCTGTCCGTGTGCCTGGGTGTTGAGTTGTATTGACTGGGCGATGGGCTGTCCGTGTGCCTGGGTGTTGGGTTGTATTGACTGGGCGTTGGGCTGTCCCTGTGCCTGGGTGTTGAGTTGTATTGACGTGTTGTCCTTCTCCGTGTTCCAGGTCTACTTTCGACACCAAATCTTTTACAGCTACCTCAGCAAAGCCAAGGGGGACTCCTGCAGACCCAGCCGCGCCTAGGGCTTGCTGCACAGGTCAGTGCACCATCACGGCACAGGGACTGGTCTGGTACAGGGACCGGGCTGGTACAGGGTCCGCCCTGGTACAGGGACCGGGCTGGTACAGGGACCGAGCTGGTACAGGGACCGGGCTGGTACAGTGACCGAGCTGGTACAGGGACCGAGCTGGTACAGGGACCGGGCTGGTACAGGGACTGAGCTGGTACAAGGACCGAGCTGGTACAGGGACCGGGCTGGTACAGGGACTGAGCTGGTACAGGGACCGGGCTGGTACAGTGACCGAGCTGGTACAGGGACCGGGCTGGTACAGAGACCGGGCTGGTACAGAGACCGGGCTGGTACAGGGTCCGGGTTGGTACAGGGAATGGGCTGGTACAGGGACCGAGCTGGTACAGGGACCGAGCTGGTACAGGGTCCGGGCTGGTACAGGGACCGGGCTGGTACAGGGACCGAGCTGGTACAGGGACCGAGCTGGTACAGGGTCCGGGCTGGTACAGGGACCGGGCTGGTACAGGGAATGGGCTGGTACAGGGAATGGGCTTGTACAGGGAATGGGCTGGTACAGGGACCGAGCTGGTACAGGGACCGGGCTGGTACAGGGACCGAGCTGGTACAGGGACCGGGCTGGTACAGGGAATGGGCTGGTACAGGGAATGGGCTTGTACAGGGAATGGGCTGGTACAGGGACTGAGCTGGTACAGTGACCGGGCTGGTTCAGGGAATGGGCTGGTACAGAGAATTGGCTGGTACAGGGACTGAGCTGGTTCAGGGACCTAGCTGGTACAGGGACCGGGCTGGTACAGGGACCTAGCTGGTACAGGGACCGGGCTGGTACAGGGACCGGGCTGGTACAGGGAATGGGCTGGTACAGGGAATGGGCTGGTACAGGGACTGAGCTGGTACAGGGACTGGGCACTGTCCCTGTGTTAGTCTGTAGTTACGCTGTGTCCCTGTGTTAGTCTGTGGGTACGCTGTGTCCCTGTGTTAGTCTGTAGGTACGCTGTGTCCCTGTGTTAGTCTGTGGGTACACTGTGTCCCTGTGTTAGTCTGTGGGTACACTGTGTCCCTGTGTTAGTGTTTAGGTACACTGTGTCCCTGTGTTAGTCTGTGGGTACGCTGTGTCCCTGTGTTAGTGTGTAGGTACACTGTGTCCCTGTGTTAGTCTGTAGGTACGCTGTGTCCCTGTGTTAGTGTGTGGGTACGCTGTGTCCCTGTGTTAGTCTGTGGGTACACTGTGTCCCTGTGTTAGTCTGTAGGTACACTGTGTCCCTGTGTTAGTCTGTGGGTACACTGTGTCCCTGTGTTAGTCTGTAGATACACTGTGTCCCTGTGTTAGTCTGTGGGTACACTGTGTCCCTGTGTTAGTCTGTAGGTACACTGTGTCCCTGTGTTAGTCTGTGGGTACACTGTATCCCTGTGTTAGTCTGTAGATACGCTGTGACCCTGTGTTAGTCTGTGGGTACACTGTGTCCCTGTGTTAGTCTGTAGGTACACTGTGTCCCTGCGTTAGTCTGTAGGTACACTGTGTCCCTGTGTTAATCTGTAGATACGCTGTGTCCCTGTGTTAGTCTGTGGGTACACTGTGTCCCTGTGTTAGTCTGTAGGTACACTGTGTCCCTGCGTTAGTCTGTAGGTACACTGTGTCCCTGTGTTAGTCTGTGGGTACGCTGTGTCCCTGTGTTAGTCTGTGGGTACACTGTGTCCCTGTGTTAGTCTGTAGGTACGCTGTGTCCCTGTGTTAGTCTGTGGGTACACTGTGTCCCTGTGTTAGTCTGTAGGTACGCTGTGTCCCTGTGTTAGTCTGTAGGTACACTGTGTCCCTGTGAATGAGCGATTCCTGTAGAAGGGCTCATGCCCGAAACACTGATTCTCCTGTTCCTTGGATGTTGCCTGACCTGCTGCGCTTTTCTAGCGACACATTCCCAGCTCTGACCTCCAGCATCGGCCATCATCACTCCCTCCTTATTTTGAATCTGAAATCCCGTCCCCTCCCCTGTGTTGGTGTTTAATAACATCCCCTCCCCTGTGTTGGTGTTTAATAACGTCCCCTCCCCTGTGTCGGTGTTTAATAACATCCCCTCCCCTGTGTCGGTGTTTAATAACGTCCCCTCCCCTGTGTCGGTGTTTAATACCGTCCCCTCCCCTGTGTCGGTGTTTAATAACGTCCCCTCCCCTGTGTTGGTGTTTAATAACATCCCCTCCCCTGTGTTGGTGTTTAGTAACATCCCCTCCCCTGTGTTGGTGTTTAATAACGTCCCCTCCCCTGTGTTGGTGTTTAATAACATCCCCTCCGCTGTGTCGGTGTTTAATAACGTCCCCTCCGCTGTGTTGTTGTTTAATAACATCCCCTTCCCTGTGTTGGTGTTTATTAACATCCCCTGCGCTGTGTTGGTGTTTAATAACGTCCTCTCCCCTCTGTTGGTGTTTAATAATGTCCCCTCCCCTGTGTTAGTGTTTAATAACGTCCCCTCCCCTGTGTCGGTGTTTAATAACGTCCCCTCCGCTGTGTCGGTGTTTAATAACATCCCCTCCCCTGTGTCGGTGTTTAATAACATCCCCTCCCCTGTGTCGGTGTTTCATAACGTCCCCTCCCCTGTGTTGGTGTTTATTAACATCCCCTCCCCTGTGCTGGTGTTTAATAACGTCCCCTCCCCTGTGTTGGTGTTTAATAACATCCCCTCCCCTGTGTTGGTGTTTAATAACATCCCCTCCCCTGTGTTGGTGCTTAATAACGTCCACTCCGCTGTGTTGGTGTTTAATAACATCCCCTCCCCTGTGTTGGTGTTTAATAATGTCCCCTCCCCTCTGTTGGTGTTTAATAACATCCCCTCCCCTGTGTTGGTGTTTCATAACGTCCCCTCCCCTGTGTTGGTGTTTAATAACATCCCCTCCGCTGTGTCGGTGTTTAATAACATCCCCTCCCCTGTGTCGGTGTTTAATAACATCCCCTCCCCTGTGTCGGTGTTTCATAACGTCCCCTCCCCTGTGTTGGTGTTTATTAACATCCCCTCCCCTGTGCTGGTGTTTAATAACGTCCCCTCCCCTGTGTCGGTGTTTAATAACATCCCCTCCCCTGTGTTGGTGTTTAATAACATCCCCTCCCCTGTGTTGGTGTTTAATAACATCCCCTCCCCTGTGTTGGTGCTTAATAACGTCCACTCCGCTGTGTTGGTGTTTAATAACATCCCCTCCCCTGTGTTGGTGTTTAATAATGTCCCCTCCCCTCTGTTGGTGTTTAATAACATCCCCTCCCCTGTGTTGGTGTTTCATAACGTCCCCTCCCCTGTGTTGGTGTTTAATAACATCCCCTCCCCTGTGTTGGTGTTTAATAACGTCCCCTCCCCAGTGTTGGTGCTTAATAACATCCCCTCCCCTGTGTTGGTGTTTAATAACGTCCCCTCCCCTGTGTTGGTGTTTAATACCGTCCCCTCCCCTGTGTTGGTGTTTAATAACGTCCCCTCCCCTGTGTCGGTGTTTAATAACATCCCCTCCCCTGTGTCGGTGTTTAATAACGTCCCCTCCCCTGTGTCGGTGTTTAATAACGTCCCCTCCCCTGTGTTGGTGTTTAATAACGTCCCCTCCCCTGTGTTGGTGTTTAATAACATCCCCTCCCCTGTGTTGGTGTTTAATAACGTCCCCTCCCCTGTGTTGGTGTTTAATACCGTCCCCTCTGCTGTGTTGGTGTTTAATAACATCCCCTCCCCTGTGTTGGTGTTTAATAACGTCCCCTCCCCTGTGTTGGTGTTTAATAACGTCCCCTCCCCTGTGTTGGTGTTTAATAACGTCCCCTCCCCTGTGTTGGTGTTTAATACTTTCCCCTCTGCTGTGTTGGTGTTTAATAACATCCCCTCCCCTGTGTTGGTGTTTAATAACGTCCCCTCCCCTGTGTTGGTGTTTAATAACATCCCCTCCCCTGTGTTGGTGTTTAATAACGTCCCCTCCCCTGTGTTGGTGTTTAATACCGTCCCCTCTGCTGTGTTGGTGTTTAATAACGTCCCCTCCCCTGTGTTGGTGTTTAATAACGTCCCCTCCCCTGTGTTGGTGTTTAATACCGTCCCCTCCCCTGTGTTGGTGTTTAATAACGTCCCCTCCCCTGTGTTGGTGTTTAATAACGTCCCCTCCCCTGTGTTGGTGTTTAATAACGTCCCCTCCCCTGTGTTGGTGTTTAATACCGTCCCCTCTGCTGTGTTGGTGTTTAATAACATCCCCTCCCCTGTGTTGGTGTTTAATAACATCCCCTCCCCTCTGTTGGTGTTTAATAACATCCCCTCCCCTGTGTTGGTGTTTAATAACATCCCCTCCCCTCTGTTGGTGTTTAATAACGTCCCCTCCCCTGTGTTGGTGTTTAATAACATCCCCTCCCCTGTGTTGGTGTTTAATACCGTCCCCTCCCCTGTGTTGGTGTTTAATAACATCCCCTCCCCTGTGTTGGTGTTTAATAACATCCCCTCCCCTGTGTTGGTGTTTAATACCGTCCCCTCCCCTGTGTTGGTGTTTAGTAACATCCCCTCCCCTGTGTTGGTGTTTAATACCGTCCCCTCCCCTGTGTTGGTGTTTAATAACATCCCCTCCCCTGTGTTGGTGTTTAATACCGTCCCCTCCCCTGTGTTGGTGTTTAATAACATCCCCTCCCCTGTGTTGGTGTTTAATAACGTCCCCTCCGCTGTGTTGGTGTTTAATAACGTCCCCTCCCCTGTGTTGGTGTTTAATAACGTCCCCTCCGCTGTGTTGGTGTTGAACGTCCTTGAATCGCCCCCCTGTTGGTTTGTTTGCAGGCAGTGACTCGGCCCGGCCTCCCTGGGTCCATCGCCCATGAGCCCCATCTGCAGGGTATCCCCCAGACACAGGCAACCAAAGGTGTGGAGGCCCCGGCTCATCCCGAGGAGCCCAGTGACTTGGAAGAACTCGAACAGTTCGCTCGGAGCTTTAAGCAGCGGCGCATCAAGCTTGGCTTTACCCAGGTGAGTGGGCTGCCCTGGGCCCAGCGCTCGCAAGTTCCCGGGGGGGGGGGTGGACTAGGCCGGGCTCTCTTCTCTCACACCTCGGAGACTGAGCAGGGGGATAAAGAGCGGGACGAGATTGCGAGGGGGCACGGGGAGAGGGAATGCACTCAGTCTTTGTCCCAGGATTGGGGACTTGAGGACTAGATTAGTGTCAGGTCAGAGGGAGAGAATTAAAGGGAGTCCAAGGGGCATCTTATATTTTGCCGAGAGGCGAGTACAAATATGGAATGGTGTGTGCATGTAGCAGACGTGGCTGTGGTGGGTCCATTAACAAAAGCATTGGACAAATACCTGGGTAATGGGGACTGTCCCTCGTGCCGTGCTGTAATGGGGACTGTTCCTCAGGCCGTGCTGTAATGGGACTGTCCCTCAGGCCGTGCTGTAATGGGGACTGTCCCTCGGGCTGTGCTGCAATGGGGACTGTCCCTCGGGCCGTGCTGTAATGGGGACTGTCCCTCGGGCTGTGCTGCAATGGGGACTGTCCCTCGGGCCGTGCTGTAATGGGGACTGTCCCTCGGGCTGTGCTGTAATGGGGACTGTCCCTCGGGCTGTGCTGTAATGGGGACTGTCCCTCGGGCCGTGCTGTAATGGGGACTATCCCTCGGGCCGTACTGTAATGGGGACTGTCCCTCGGGCCGTGCTGTAATGGAGACTATCCCTCGGGCCGTACTGTAATGGGGACTGTCCCTCGGGCCGTGCTGTAATGGGGACTCTCCCTCGGGCCGTGCTGTAATGGGGACTCTCCCTCGGGCCGTGCTGTAATGGGGACTGTCCCTCGGGCCGTGCTGTAATGGGGACTGTACCTCGGGCCGTGCTGTAATGGGGACTCTCCCTCGGACTGTCCCTCGGGCCGTGCTGTAATGGGGACTCTCCCTCAGGCTGTACTGTAATGGGAACTGTCCCTCGGGCCGTGCTGTAATGGGGACTGTCCCTCGGGCCGTGTTGTAATGGGGACTGTCCCTCCGGCTGTACTGTAATGGGGACTGTCCCTCGGGCCGTACTGTAATGGGGACTCTCCCTCGGGCCGTGCTGTAATGGGGACTGTCTCTCTGGCCGTGCTGTAATGGGGCACTGTCCCGTGGGCTGGAATGGGGACTCTGACTGTAACAGCCTGTAATATCTCTGCAGGGAGACGTTGGCCTGGCCATGGGGAAGCTGTATGGAAACGATTTCAGCCAGACCACCATCTCCCGTTTCGAAGCGCTGAACCTGAGCTTTAAGAACATGTGCAAACTGAAACCGCTGCTGGAGAAATGGCTGAACGATGCTGGTATGTGAACTCTGACCCCTAGGAGGGCCACTCTGAGTGGGCTGCGGTTTGATTTATTCATTGGGATGGGCGAGGAAGGTTGGGGGATTCTTTAGCCGGGACAGTATTGATTATCCATCTATAATCGCCCTGAGGGGAAATGGAGTTGGACCGATAATGCGGTTGGTCGAGAGTCACATGTACGCTGGGCCTAGTAGCGATGCCAGGACACGAGTGGGTTTTCCCAACAGACAGTGAATTCCCGGTCATCCTCAGACACTTATTCCAGATTCCTTAGTGATTTCATATCCCATCCTTGGCTGTAGTTGGTTCTGAACCTGCCCCAGAAGGGGCACCCATGATAAAACCGAACCACGACCTCCCATGATGCCGCAGGGAGACCTGTTGGCCATTGGCACCCCGGCTGTGGGGATGAGGGGCTGCTTTTCGGTGGCCGACCCTTTCTTTAGCTTTTTGTCGGCACCTTTTCAGAAAACCTGTCTGCGGATGCCACACTGCCAAGCCCGAATGCCATCAGCAGCCCGCCCATTGGCATCGAGGGGATGGGAGGACGCAAGCGGAAAAAGCGAACGAGCATCGAGACAAATGTCCGCGTGGCCTTAGAGAAAAGTTTCCTCACTGTGAGTATATCCCACAACCCCACCGCGACACAGGGGATACCTGTACACCAGCTCGGGACGGTGTGTGTGTGTGAGACACAGGGGATACCTGTACACTAGCTCGGGACGGTGTGTGTGTGTGAGACACAGGGAATACCTGTACACCAGCTCGGGACGGTGTGTGTGTGTGAGACACAGGGGATACCTGTACACCAGCTCGGGACGGTGTGTGTGTGTGAGACACAGGGAATACCTGTACACCAGCTCGGGACGGTGTGTGTGTGTGAGACACAGGGAATACCTGTACACCAGCTCGGGATGGTGTGTGTGTGTGAGAGACACAGGGGATACCTGTACACCAGCTCGGGACGGTGTGTGTGTGTGAGACACAGGGAATACCTGTACACCAGCTCGGGACGGTATGTGTGTGAGAGACACAGGGAATACCTGTACACCAGCTCGGGACGGTGTGTGTGTGTGAGACACAGGGAATACCTGTACACCAGCTCGGGACGGTGTGTGTGTGTGTGAGAGACACAGGGAATACCTGTACACCAGCTCGGGACGGTGTGTGTGTGTGAGACACAGGGAATACCTGTACACCAGCTCGGGATGGTGTGTGTGAGAGAGACACAGGGGATACCTGTACACCAGCTTGGGACGGTGTGTGTGTGTGTGTGTGAGACACAGGGAATACCTGTACACCAGCTCGGGACGGTGTGTGTGTGAGACACAGGGGATACCTGTACACCAGCTCGGGACGGTGTGTGTGTGTGAGACACAGGGAATACCTGTACACCAGCTCGGGACAGTGTGTGTGTGTGAGACACAGGGAATACCTGTACACCAGCTCGGGACGGTGTTTGTGTGTGAGACACAGGGAATACCTGTACACCAGCTCGGGACGGTGTGTGTGTGAGAGACACAGGGGATACCTGTACACCAGCTTGGGACGGTGTGTGTGTGTGTGTGAGACACAGGGAATACCTGTACACCAGCTCGGGACGGTGTGTGTGTGAGACACAGGGGATACCTGTACACCAGCTCGGGACGGTGTGTGTGTGTGAGACACAGGGGATAGCTGTACACCAGCTCGGGACGGTGTGTGTGTGTGAGACACAGGGGATACCTGTACACCAGCTCAGGACGGTGGGTGTGTGTGAGACACAGGGAATACCTGTACACCAGCTCGGGACGGTGTGTGTGTGTGTGAGACACAGGGGATACCTGTACACCAGCTCGGGACGGTGTGTGTGTGAGACACGGGGATACCTGTACACCAGCTCGGGACAGTGGGTGTGTGTGAGACACAGGAGATACCTGTACACCAGCTCGGGACGGTGTGTGTGTGAGACACAGGGGATACCTGTACACCAGCTCGGGACGATAGGTGTGTGTGAGACACAGGGGATAGCTGTACACCAGCTCGGGACGGTGTGTGTGTGTGAGACACAGGGGATACCTGTACACCAGCTCAGGACGGTGTGTGTGTGAGACACAGGGAATACCTGTACACCAGCTCGGGACGGTGTGTGTGTGTGTGTGAGACACAGGGGATACCTGTACACCAGCTCGGGACGGTGTGTGTGTGAGACACGGGGATACCTGTACACCAGCTCGGGATGGTGTGTGTGTGAGACACAGGGAATACCTGTACACCAGCTCGGGACGGTGTGTGTGTGTGTGAGACACAGGGAATACCTGTACACCAGCTCGGGACGGTGTGTGTGTGTGTGTGTGAGACACAGGGAATACCTGTACACCAGCTCGGGACGGTGTGTGTGTGTGTGAGAGACACAGGGGATACCTGTACACCAGCTCGGGACGGTGGGTGTGTGTGAGACACAGGGGATACCTGTACACCAGCTCGGGATGGTGTGTGTGTGTGTGAGACACAGGGGATACCTGTACACCAGCTCGGGACGGTGTGTGTGTGTGAGAGACACAGGGAATACCTGTACACCAGCTCGGGACGGTGTGTGTGTGTGTGAGACACAGGGGATACCTGTACACCAGCTCGGGACGGTGTGTGTGTGTGAGACACAGGGGATACCTGTACACCAGCTCGGGATGGTGTGTGTGTGTGTGAGACACAGGAAATACCTGTACACCAGCTCGGGACGGTATGTGTGTGTGAGAGACACAGGGAATACCTGTACACCAGCTCGGGACGGTGTGTGTGTGTGAGACACAGGGGATAGCTGTACACCAGCTCGGGACGGTGTGTGTGTGAGACACAGGGAATACCTGTACACCAGCCCGGGACGGTGTGTGTGTGTGTGAGACACAGGAAATACCTGTACACCAGCTCGGGGTGGTGTGTGTGAGAGACACGGGGAATACCTGTACACCAGCCCGGGACGGTGTGTGTGTGTGTGAGACACAGCGAATACCTGTACACCAGCTCGGGACGGTGCGTGTGTGAGACACAGGGGATACCTGTACACCAGCTCGGGACGGTGCGTGTGTGAGACACAGGGAATACCTGTACACAAGCTCGGGACGTTGTGTGTGTGTGAGAGACACAGGGAATACCTGTACACCAGCTCGGGACGGTGTGTGTGTGTGTGTGAGACACAGGGAATACCTGTACACCAGCTCGGGACGGTGTGTGTGTGAGACACGGGATACCTGTACACCAGCTCGGGACGGTGTGTGTGAGAGACACAGGGAATACCTGTACACCAGCTCAGGGCGGTGTGTGTGTGTGAGACACAGGGGATACCTGTACACAAGCCCGGGACGGTGTGTGTATGTGTGTGTGAGACACAGGGGATACCTGTACACAAGCCCGGGACGGTGTGTGTATGTGTGTGTGAGACACAGGGAATACCTGTACACCAGCTCGGGACGGTGTGTGTGTGAGAGACACAGGGAATACCTGTACACAAGCTCGGGACAGTGTGTGTGTGTGTGTGTGTGAGACACAGGGAATACCTGTACACCAGCTCGGGACGGTGTGTGTGTGTGTGACACAGGGAATACCTGTACACCAGCTCGGGACGGTGTGTGTGTGAGACACGGGATACCTGTACACCAGCTCGGGACGGTGTATGTGTGTGAGACCCAGGGAATACCTGTACACCAGCTCGGGACGGTGTGTGTGTGTGTGAGACACAGGGAATACTTGTACACCGGCTCGGGACGGTGTGTGTGTGTGAGTCCCAGGGAATACCTGTACACCAGCTCGGGACGGTGTGTGTGTGAGACACAGGGAATACCTGTACACCAGCTCAGGATGGCGTGTGTGTGTGTGTGTGTGTGTGAGAGACACAGGGAATAACTGTACACCAGCTCGGGGCGGTGTGTGTGTGAGACACAGGGAATACCTGTACACCAGCTCGGGACGGTGTGTGTGAGAGACACAGGGGATACCTGTACACCAGCTCGGGACGGTGTGTGTGTGTGAGACACAGGAAATACCTGTTCACCAGCTCGGGGTAGTGTCTGTGTGAGACACAGGGGATACCTGTACACCAGCTCGGGACGGTGTGTGTGTGTGTGAGACACAGGGAATACCTGTACACCAGCTCGGTACGGTGTGTGTGTGAGAGACACAGGGAATACCTGTACACAATCTCGGGACGGTGTGTGTGTGAGAGACACAGGGAATACCTGTACACAATCTCGGGACGGTGTGTGTGTGTGTGAGACACAGGGAATACCTGTACACCAGCTCGGGATGGTGTGTGTGTGTGTGTGTGAAACAGGGAATACCTGTACACCAGCTCGGGACGGTGTGTGTGTGTGAGACACAGGGAATACCTGTACACCAGCGCGGGACGGTGTGTGTGTGAGACACAGGGAATACCTGTACACCAGCTCGGGACGGTGTGTGTGTGTGAGACACAGGGAATACCTGTACACCAGCTCGGGACAGTGTGTGTGTGTGAGACACAGGGAATACCTGTACACCAGCTCGGGACGGTGTGTGTGTGTGTGTGAGACACAGGGAATACCTGTAAACCAGCTCGGGACGGTGTTTGTGTGTGAGACACAGGGAATACCTGTACACCAGCTCGGGACGGTGTGTGTGTGAGAGACACAGGGGATACCTGTACACCAGCTTGGGACGGTGTGTGTGTGTGTGTGAGACACAGGGAATACCTGTACACCAGCTCGGGACGGTGTGTGTGTGAGACACAGGGGATACCTGTACACCAGCTCGGGACGGTGTGTGTGTGTGAGACACAGGGGATAGCTGTACACCAGCTCGGGACGGTGTGTGTGTGTGAGACACAGGGGATACCTGTACACCAGCTCAGGACGGTGGGTGTGTGTGAGACACAGGGAATACCTGTACACCAGCTCGGGACGGTGTGTGTGTGTGTGAGACACAGGGGATACCTGTACACCAGCTCGGGACGGTGTGTGTGTGAGACACGGGGATACCTGTACACCAGCTCGGGACAGTGGGTGTGTGTGAGACACAGGAGATACCTGTACACCAGCTCGGGACGGTGTGTGTGTGAGACACAGGGGATACCTGTACACCAGCTCGGGACGGTAGGTGTGTGTGAGACACAGGGGATAGCTGTACACCAGCTCGGGACGGTGTGTGTGTGTGAGACACAGGGGATACCTGTACACCAGCTCAGGACGGTGTGTGTGTGAGACACAGGGAATACCTGTACACCAGCTCGGGACGGTGTGTGTGTGTGTGTGAGACACAGGGGATACCTGTACACCAGCTCGGGACGGTGTGTGTGTGAGACACGGGGATACCTGTACACCAGCTCGGGATGGTGTGTGTGTGAGACACAGGGAATACCTGTACACCAGCTCGGGACGGTGTGTGAGACACAGGGAATACCTGTACACCAGCTCGGGACGGTGTGTGTGTGTGTGTGTGAGACACAGGGAATACCTGTACACCAGCTCGGGACGGTGTGTGTGTGTGTGAGAGACACAGGGGATACCTGTACACCAGCTCGGGACGGTGGGTGTGTGTGAGACACAGGGGATACCTGTACACCAGCTCGGGATGGTGTGTGTGTGTGTGAGACACAGGGGATACCTGTACACCAGCTCGGGACGGTGTGTGTGTGTGAGAGACACAGGGAATACCTGTACACCAGCTCGGGACGGTGTGTGTGTGTGTGAGACACAGGGGATACCTGTACACCAGCTCGGGACGGTGTGTGTGTGTGAGACACAGGGGATACCTGTACACCAGCTCGGGATGGTGTGTGTGTGTGTGAGACACAGGAAATACCTGTACACCAGCTCGGGACGGTGTGTGTGTGTGAGAGACACAGGGAATACCTGTACACCAGCTCGGGACGGTGTGTGTGTGTGAGACACAGGGGATAGCTGTACACCAGCTCGGGACGGTGTGTGTGTGAGACACAGGGAATACCTGTACACCAGCCCGGGACGGTGTGTGTGTGTGTGAGACACAGGAAATACCTGTACACCAGCTCGGGGTGGTGTGTGTGAGAGACACGGGGAATACCTGTACACCAGCCCGGGACGGTGTGTGTGTGTGTGAGACACAGCGAATACCTGTACACCAGCTCGGGACGGTGCGTGTGTGAGACACAGGGGATACCTGTACACCAGCGCGGGACGGTGTGAGTGTGAGACACAGGGAATACCTGTACACAAGCTCGGGACGTTGTGTGTGTGTGAGAGACACAGGGAATACCTGTACACCAGCTCGAGACGGTGTGTGTGTGTGTGTGAGACACAGGGAATACCTGTACACCAGCTCGGGACGGTGGGTGTGTGTGAGACACAGGGGATACCTGTACACCAGCTCGGGACGGTGTGTGTGTGTGTGTGAGACACAGGGAATACCTGTACACCAGCTCGGGACGGTGGGTGTGTGTGAGACACAGGGGATACCTGTACACCAGCTCGGGGTGGTGTGTGCGAGAGACACAGGGAATACCTGTACACCAGCTCGGGACGGTGTGTGTGTGAGACACGGGATACCTGTACACCAGCTCGGGACGGTGTGTGTGAGAGACACAGGGAATACCTGTACACCAGCTCGGGGCGGTGTGTGTGTGTGAGACACAGGGGATACCTGTACACAAGCCCGGGACGGTGTGTGTATGTGTGTGTGAGACACAGGGGATACCTGTACACAAGCCCGGGACGGTGTGTGTATGTGTGTGTGAGACACAGGGAATACCTGTACACCAGCTCGGGACGGTGTGTGTGTGAGAGACACAGGGAATACCTGTACACAAGCTCGGGACAGTGTGTGTGTGTGTGTGTGAGACACAGGGAATACCTGTACACCAGCACGGGACGGTGTGTGTGTGTGTGACACAGGGAATACCTGTACACCAGCTCGGGACGGTGTGTGTGTGAGACACGGGATACCTGTACACCAGCTCGGGACGGTGTATGTGTGTGAGACCCAGGGAATACCTGTACACCAGCTCGGGACGGTGTGTGTGTGTGTGAGACACAGGGAATACTTGTACACCGGCTCGGGACGGTGTGTGTGTGAGTCCCAGGGAATACCTGTACACCAGCTCGGGACGGTGTGTGTGTGAGACACAGGGAATACCTGTACACCAGCTCAGGATGGCGTGTGTGTGTGTGTGTGTGTGAGAGACACAGGGAATAACTGTACACCAGCTCGGGGCGGTGTGTGTGTGAGACACAGGGAATACCTGTACACCAGCTCGGGACGGTGTGTGTGAGAGACACAGGGGATACCTGTACACCAGCTCGGGACGGTGTGTGTGTGTGAGACACAGGAAATACCTGTTCACCAGCTCGGGGTAGTGTCTGTGTGAGACACAGGGGATACCTGTACACCAGCTCGGGACGGTGTGTGTGTGTGTGAGACACAGGGAATACCTGTACACCAGCTCGGTACGGTGTGTGTGTGAGAGACACAGGGAATACCTGTACACAATCTCGGGACGGTGTGTGTGTGAGAGACACAGGGAATACCTGTACACAATCTCGGGACGGTGTGTGTGTGTGTGAGACACAGGGAATACCTGTACACCAGCTCGGGATGGTGTGTGTGTGTGTGTGTGAAACAGGGAATACCTGTACACCAGCTCGGGACGGTGTGTGTGTGTGAGACACAGGGAATACCTGTACACCAGCGCGGGACGGTGTGTGTGTGAGACACAGGGAATACCTGTACACCAGCTCGGGACGGTGTGTGTGTGAGACACAGGGAATACCTGTACACCAGCTCGGGACGGTGTGTGTGTGTGAGACACAGGGAATACCTGTACACCAGCTCGGGACGGTGTTTGTGTGTGAGACACAGGGAATACCTGTACACCAGCTCGGGACAGTGTGTGTGTGTGAGACACAGGGAATACCTGTACACCAGCTCGGGACGGTGTGTGTGTGTGTGAGACACAGGGGATACCTGTACACCAGCTCGGGACGGTGTGTGTGTGTGTGTGAGACACAGGGAATACCTGTACACCAGCTCGGGACGGTGTGTGTGTGTGAGTCCCAGGGAATACCTGTACACCAGCTCGGAACGGTGTGTGTGTGAGACACAGGGAATACCTGTACACCAGCTCAGGTTGGCGTGTGTGTGTGTGTGTGTGTGAGAGACACAGGGAATAACTGTACACCAGCTCGGGGCGGTGTGTGTGTGAGACACAGGGAATACCTGTACACCAGCTCGGGACGGTGTGTGTGAGAGACACAGGGAATACCTGTACACCAGCTCGGGACGGTGTGTGTGTGAGACACAGGAAATACCTGTTCACCAGCTCGGGGTAGTGTCTGTGTGAGACACAGGGGATACCTGTACACCAGCTCGGGACGGTGTGTGTGTGTGTGTGTGAGACACAGGGAATACCTGTACACCAGCTCGGTACGGTGTGTGTGTGAGAGACACAGGGAATACCTGTACACAATCTCGGGACGGTGTGTGTGTGAGAGACACAGGGAATACCTGTACACAATCTCGGGACGGTGTGTGTGTGTGTGAGACACAGGGAATACCTGTACACCAGCTCGGGATGGTGTGTGTGTGTGTGTGTGTGACACAGGGAATACCTGTACACCAGCTCGGGACGGTGTGTGTGTGAGACACGGAATACCTGTACACCAGCTCGGGACGGTGTGTGTGTGAGACACAGGGAATACCTGTACACCAGCTCGGGACGGTGTGTGTGTGTGAGACACAGGGAATACCTGTACACCAGCTCGGGACGGTGTTTGTGTGTGAGACACAGGGAATACCTGTACACCAGCTCGGGACAGTGTGTGCGTGTGAGACACAGGGAATACCTGTACACCAGCTCGGAACGGTGTTTGTGTGTGAGACACAGGGAATACCTGTACACCAGCTCGGGACAGTGTGTGTGTGTGAGACACAGGGAATACCTGTATACCAGCCCGGGACGGTGTGTGTGTGTGTGAGACACAGGGGATACCTGTACACCAGCTCGGGACGGTGTGTGTGTGTGAGAGACACAGGGGATACCTGTACACCAGCTCGGGATGGTGTGTGTGTGTGTGAGACACAGGAAATACCTGTACACCAGCTCGGGACGGTGTGTGTGTGTGAGAGACACAGGGAATACCTGTACACCAGCTCGGGACGGTGTGTGTGTGTTAGAGACACAGGAAATACCTGTACACCAGCTCGGGGTGGTGTGTGTGAGAGACACGGGGAATACCTGTACACCAGCCCGGGACGGTGTGTGTGTGCGTGAGACACAGCGAATACCTGTACACCAGCTCGGGACGGTGTGTGTGTGAGACACAGGGAATACCTGTACACAAGCTCGGGACGTTGTGTGTGTGTGAGAGACACAGGGAATACCTGTACACCAGCCCGGGACGGTGTGTGTGTGTGTGTGAGACACAGGGAATACCTGTACACCAGCTCGGGACGGTGGGTGTGTGTGAGAGACACAGGGGATACCTGTACACCAGCTCGGGATGGTGTGTGTGTGTGTGAGACACAGGAAATACCTGTACACCAGCTCGGGACGGTGTGTGTGTGTGAGAGACACAGGGAATACCTGTACACCAGCTCGGGACGGTGTGTGTGTGTTAGAGACACAGGAAATACCTGTACACCAGCTCGGGGTGGTGTGTGTGAGAGACACGGGGAATACCTGTACACCAGCCCGGGACGGTGTGTGTGTGCGTGAGACACAGCGAATACCTGTACACCAGCTCGGGACGGTGTGTGTGTGAGACACAGGGAATACCTGTACACAAGCTCGGGACGTTGTGTGTGTGTGAGAGACACAGGGAATACCTGTACACCAGCCCGGGACGGTGTGTGTGTGTGTGTGAGACACAGGGAATACCTGTACACCAGCTCGGGACGGTGGGTGTGTGTGAGACACAGGGGATACCTGTACACCAGCTCGGGACGGTGTGTGTGTGTGTGTGAGACACAGGGAATACCTGTACACCAGCTCGGGACGGTGGGTGTGTGTGAGACACAGGGGATACCTGTACACCAGCTCGGGGTGGTGTGTGCGAGAGACACAGGGAATACCTGTACACCAGCTCGGGACGGTGTGTGTGTGAGACACGGGATACCTGTACACCAGCTCGGGACGGTGTGTGTGAGAGACACAGGGAATACCTGTACACCAGCTCGGGGCGGTGTGTGTGTGTGAGACACAGGGGATACCTGTACACCAGCTCGGGACGGTGTGTGTGTGTGTGAGAGACACAGGGAATACCTGTACACCAGCTCGGGACGGTGTGTGTGTGAGACACAGGGAATACCTGTACACCAGCTCGGGGTGGTGTGTGTGTGTGAGACACAGGGAATGGGTGTGTGTGTGTGAGAGAGAGTGCGATGCGGATGCTGAGTGTGTGTGCGACAGTGTGGATCCTCTCGGTGTCTCTCCGAGCCCCCGTGGTCACCCTGTGTCACTGTGTCCTGTCAGAACCAGAAGCCCACCTCTGAGGAGATTGTGCTGATAGCGGAGCAGCTGACCATGGAGAAGGAAGTCATTCGGGTCTGGTTCTGTAACAGGAGGCAGAAGGAGAAGCGGATTAATCCAGCAAGTAACATCGGCACCTCCACAAACCCCCAGGCCCACAGCAAAGCCAGCATCTACACCTCCCACCTGGTGAGTTCATCCAGCACCCAGAGACAGGGAGAGGGAGGGAGGGAGGGGGAGGGAGAGAGGGGGAGAGAGGGAGACATGGCGACAACTTCCATCCTGTTGCTGGGATGGACTGAAGGACAGGGATAGTTGCTATAGAGCGTTACACACATGGGGAGGGGAGTAGGGGCTGGACGGGGTTACAGAGATAGGGAGGGGGTGTAGAGGCTGGAGGGAGTTACAGAGATAGGGAGGGGGTGTAGGGGCTGGAGGAGGTTACAGAGATAGGGAGGAGGTGTAGGGGCTGGAGGGGGTTACAGAGATAGGGAGGGGGTGTAGGGGGTGGAGGGGGTGACAGAGATAGGGAGGGCGTGTAGGGGGTTACAGAGATAGGGAGGGGGTGTAGGGGCTGGAGGGGGTTACAGAGATAGGGAGGGGGTGTAGAGGCTGGAGGGGGTGACAGAGATAGGGAGGGGGTGTAGGGACTGGAGGGGGTTACAGAGATAGGGAGGGGGTGTAGAGGCTGGAGGGGGTGACAGAGATAGGGAGGGGGTGTAGGGACTGGAGGGGGTTACAGAGATAGGGAGGGGGTGTAGGGGCGGGAGGGGGTTACAGAGATAGGGAGGGGGTGTAGGGGCTGGAGGGGGTTACAGAGATAGGGAGGGGGTGTAGGGGCTGGAGGGGGTGACAGAGATAGAGAGGGGGTGTAGGGGCTGGAGGGGGTTACAGATATAGGGAGGGGGTGTAGAGGCGGGAGGGGGTTACAGAGATAGGGAGGGGGTATAGGGGCTGGAAGGGGTTACAGAGATAGGGAGGGGTGTAGGGGCTGGAGGGGGTTACAGAGATAGGGAGGGGGTGTAAGGGATGGAGGAGGTTACAGAGATACGGAGGGGGTGTAGGGACTGGAGGGGGTTACAGAGATAGGGAGGGGGTGTAGGAGCTGGAGGAGGTTACAGAGAAAGGGAGGGAGTGTAGGGGCTGGAGGGGGTTAAAGAGATAGGGTGGGGGTGTTGGGGCTGGAGGGGGTTACAGAGATAGGGAGGGGGTGTAGGGGATGGAGGGGGTTACAGAGATAGGGAGGGGGTGTAGGGGCTGGAGGGGGTTACAGAGATAGGGATGGGGTGTAGGCGCTGGGGTGTAGATGGGTGTGTTAGTGTGTCCTTGCTGGGGTGTAGATGGGTGTGTTAGTGTTCCCTTGCTGGGGTGTAGATGGGTGTGTTAGTGTGTCGTTGCTGCGGTGTAGATGGGTGTGTTAGTGTGTCCTTGCTGGGGTGTAGATGGGTGTGTTAGTGTGTCCTTGCTGGGGTGTAGATGGGTGTGTTAGTGTTCGCTTGCTGGGGTGTAGATGGGTGTGTTAGTGTGTCCTTGCTGGGGTCTAGATGGGTGTGTTAGTGTTCCCTTGCTGGGGTGTAGATGGGTGTGTTAGTGTTCCCTTGCTGGGGTGTAGATGGGTGTGTTAGTGTGTCCTTGCTGGGGTGTAGATGGGTGTGTTAATGTTCCCTTGCTGGGGTATAGATGGGTGTGTTAGTGTTCCCTTGCTGGGGTGTAGATGGGTGTTTTAGACTGTCCTTGCTGGGGTATGGATGGGTGTGTTAGTGTGTTCTTGCTGGGGTGTAGATGGGTGTGTTAATGTGTCCTTGCTGGGGTGTAAATGGGTGTGTTAGTGTTCCCTTGCTGGGGTGTAGATGGGTGTGTTAGTGTGTCCTTGCTGGGGTGTAGATGGGTGTATTAGTGTGTCCTTGCTGGGGTGTAGATGGGTGTGTTAGTGTGTCCTTGCTGGGGTGTAGTTGGGTGTGTTAGTGTTCCCTTGCTGGGGTGTAGATGGGTGTGTTAGTGTGTCCTTGCTGGGGTGTAGATGGGTGTGTTAGTGTGTCCTTGCTGGGGTGTAGATTGGTGTGTTAGTGTTCCATTGCTGGGGTGTAGATGGGTGTGTTATTGTGTCCTTGTTGGGATGTAGATGGTTGTGTTAGTGTGTCCTTGCTGGGGTTTAGATGGGTTTGTTAGTGTTCCCTTGCTGAGGTGTAGATGGGTGTGTTAGTGTGTCCTTGCTGGGTTGTAGATGGGTGTGTTAGTGTTCCCTTGCTGAGGTGTAGATGGGTGTGTTAGTGTTCCCTTGCTGGGGTGTAGATGGGTGTGTTAGTGTTCCCTTGCTGGTGTGTAGATGGGTGTGTTAGTGTGTCCTTGCTGGGGTGTAGATGGGTGTGTTAGTGTTCCCTTGCTGGGGTGTAGATGGGTGTGTTAGTGTTCCCTTGCTGGGGTGTAGATGGGTGTGTTAGTGTGTCCTAGCTGGGGTGTAGATGGGTGTGTTAGTGTTCCCTTGCTGGGGTGTAGATGGGTGTGTTAGTGTGTCCTTGCGGGGGTATAGATGGGTGTGTTAGTGTGTCCTTGCTGGGGTGTAGATGGGTGTGTTAGTGTTCCCTTGCTGGGGTGTAGAGGGGTGTGTTAGTGTGTCCTTGCTGGGGTGTAGATGGGTGTGTTAGTGTGTCCTTGCTGGGGTGTGGATGGGTGTGTTAGTGTGTCCTTGCTGGGGTGTAGATGGGTGTGTTAGTGTGTCCTTGCTGGGGTGTAGGTGGGTGTGTTAGTGTTCCCTTGCTGCGGTGTAGAAGGGTGTGTTAGTGTGTCCTTGCTGGGGTGTAGATGGGTGTGTTAGTGTGTCCTTGCTGGGGTGTAGATGGGTGCGTTAGTGTTACCTTGTTGGGGTGTAGATGGGTGTGTTAGTGTGTCCTTGCTGGGGTGTAGATGGGTGTGTTAGTGTTCCCTTGCTGGGGTGTAGATGGGTGTGTTAGTGTTCCCTTGCTGGGGTGTAGATGGGTGTGTTAGTGTTCCCTTGCTGGGGTGTAGATGGGTGTGTTAGTGTGTCCTTGCTGGGGTGTAGATGGGTGTGTTAGTGTTCCCGTGCTGGGGTGTAGATGGGTGTGTTAGTGTTCCCTTGCTGGGGTGTAGATGGGTGTGTTAGTGTGTCCTTGCTGGGGTGTAGATGGGTGTGTTAGTGTTCCCTTGCTGGGGTGTAGATGGCTGTGTTAGTGTTCCCTTGCTGGGGTGTAGATGGGTGTGTTAGTGTTCCCTTGCTGGGGTGTAGATGGGTGTGTTAGTGTGTCCTTGCTGGGGTGTAGATGGGTGTGTTAGTGTTCCCGTGCTGGGGTGTAGATGGGTGTGTTAGTGTTCCCTTGCTGGGGTGTAGATGGGTGTGTTAGTGTGTCCTTGCTGGGGTCTAGATGGGTGTATTAGTGTGTCCTTGCTGGGGTGTAGATGGGTGTGTTAGTGTTCCCTTGCTGGGGTGCAGATGGGTGTGTTAGTGTGTCCTTGCTGGGGTGTAGATGGGTGTGTTAGTGTGTCCTTGCTGTGGTGTAGATGGGTGTGTTAGTGTGCCCTTGCTGGGGTGTAGATGGGTGTGTTAGTGTGTCCTTGCTGGGGTGTAGATGGGTGTGTTAGTGTTCCCTTGCTGGGGTGTAGATGGGTGTGTTAGTGTGTCCTTGCGGGGGTGTAGATGGGTGTGTTAGTGTGTCCTTGCTGGGGTGTAGATGGGTGTGTTAGTGTGTCCTTGCTGGGGTGTAGATGGGTGTGTTAGTGTGTCCTTGCTGGGGTGTAGGTGGGTGTGTTAGCGTGTCCTTGCTGGGGTGTAGATGGGTGTGTTAGTGTTCCCTTGCTGCGGTGTAGAAGGGTGTGTTAGTGTGTGCTTGCTGGGGTGTAGATGGGTGTGTTAGTGTCCCCTTTCTGGGGTGGACATGGGTGTGTTTGTGTACCCTTGCTGGGGTGTAGATGGGTGTGTTATTGTGTCCTTGCTGGGGTGTAGATGGGTGTGTTAGTGTTCCCTTGCTGGGGTGTAGATGGGTGTGTTAGTTTGTCCTTGCTGCGGTGTAGATGGGTGTGTTAGTGTGTCCTTGCTGGGGTGTAGATGGGTGTGTTAGTGTGTCCTTGCTGGGGTGTAGATGGGTGTGTTAGTGTTCGCTTGCTGGGGTGTAGATGGGTGTGTTAGTGTGTCCATGCTGGGCTGTAGATGGGTGTGTTAGTGTGTCCTTGCTGGGGTGTAGATGGGTGTGTTAGTGTGTCCTTGCTGGGGTGTAGATGGGTGTGTTAGTGTTCCCTTGCTGGGGTGTAGGTGGGTGTGTTAGTGTGTCCTTGCTGGGGTGTAGATGGGTGTGTTAGTGTTCCCTTGCTGCGGTGTAGAAGGGAGTGTTAGTGTGTCCTTGCTGGGGTGTAGATGGGTGTGTTAGTGTCCCCTTGCTGGGGTGGACATGGGTGTGTTTGTGTACCCTTGCTGGGGTGTGGATGGGTGTGTTAGTTTGTCCTTGCTGGGGTGTAGATGGGTGTGTTATTGTGTCCTTGCTGGGGTGTAGATGGGTGTGTTAGTGTTCCCTTGCTGGGGTGTGGATGGGTGTGTTAGTTTGTCCTTGCTGCGGTGTAGATGGGTGTGTTAGTGTGTCCTTGCTGGGGTGTAGATGGGTGTGTTAGTGTGTCCTTGCCGGGCTGTAGATGGGTGTGTTAGTGTGTCCTTGCTGGGGTGTAGATGGGTGTGTTAGTGTGTCCTTGCTGGAGTGTAGATGGGTGTGTTAGTGTTCCCTTGCTGGGGTGTAGATGGGTGTGTTAGTGTTCCCTTGCTGGGTTGTAGATGGGTGTGTTAGTGTTCCCTTGCTGGGGTGTAGATGGGTGTGTTAGTGTGTCCTTGCTGGGGTGTAGATGGGTGTGTTAGTGTTCCCGTGCTGGGGTGTAGATGGGTGTGTTAGTGTTCCCTTGCTGGGGTGTAGATGGGTGTGTTAGTGTGTCCTTGCTGGGGTGTAGATGGGTGTGTTAGTGTTCCCTTGCTGGGGTGTAGATGGCTGTGTTAGTGTTCCCTTGCTGGGGTGTAGATGGGTGTGTTAGTGTTCCCTTGCTGGGGTGTAGATGGGTGTGTTAGTGTGTCCTTGCTGGGGTGTAGATGGGTTTGTTAGTGTTCCCGTGCTGGGGTGTAGATGGGTGTGTAAGTGTTCCCTTGCTGGGGTGTAGATGGGTGTGTTAGTGTGTCCTTGCTGGGGTCTAGATGGGTGTATTAGTGTGTCCTTGCTGGGGTGTAGATGGGTGTGTTAGTGTTCCCTTGCTGCGGTGCAGATGGGTGTGTGTTCGTGTGTCCTTGCTGGGGTGTAGATGGGTGTGTTAGTGTGTCCTTGCTGGGGTGTAGATGGGTGTGTTAGTGTGTCCTTGCTGTGGTGTAGATGGGTGTGTTAGTGTGCCCTTGCTGGGGTGTAGATGGGTGTGTTAGTGTGTCCTTGCTGGGGTGTAGATGGGTGTGTTAGTGTTCCTTTGCTGGGGTGTAGATGGGTGTGTTAGTGTGTCCTTGCGGGGGTGTAGATGGGTGTGTTAGTTTGTCCTTGCTGGGGTGTAGATGGGTGTGTTAGTGTTCCCTTGTTGGGGTGTAGATGGGTGTGTTAGTGTGTCCTTGCTGGGGTGTAGATGGGTGTGTTAGTGTGTCCTTGCTGGGGTGTAGGTGGGTGTGTTAGCTTGTCCTTGCTGGGGTGTAGATGGGTGTGTTAGTGTTCCCTTGCTGCGGTGTAGAAGGGTGTGTTAGTGTGTGCTTGCTGGGGTGTAGATGGGTGTGTTAGTGTCCCCTTTCTGGGGTGGACATGGGTGTGTTTGTGTACCCTTGCTGGGGTGTAGATGGGTGTGTTATTGTGTCCTTGCTGGGGTGTAGATGGGTGTGTTAGTGTTCCCTTGCTGGGGTGTAGATGGGTGTGTTAGTTTGTCCTTGCTGCGGTGTAGATGGGTGTGTTAGTGTGTCCTTGCTGGGGTGTAGATGGGTGTGTTAGTGTGTCCTTGCTGGGGTGTAGATGGGTGTGTTAGTGTTCGCTTGCTGGGGTGTAGATGGGTGTGTTAGTGTGTCCTTGCTGGAGTGTAGATGGGTGTGTTAGTGTTCCCTTGCTGGGGTGTAGATGGGTGTGTTAGTGTTCCCTTGCTGGGGTGTAGATGGGTGTGTTAGTGTTCCCTTGCTGGGGTGTAGATGGGTGTGTTAGTGTGTCCTTGCTGGGGTGTAGATGGGTGTGTTAGTGTTCCCGTGCTGGGGTGTAGATGGGTGTGTTAGTGTTCCCTTGCTGGGGTGTAGATGGGTGTGTTAGTGTGTCCTTGCTGGGGTGTAGATGGGTGTGTTAGTGTTCCCTTGCTGGGGTGTAGATGGCTGTGTTAGTGTTCCCTTGCTGGGGTGTAGATGGGTGTGTTAGTGTTCCCTTGCTGGGGTGTAGATGGGTGTGTTAGTGTGTCCTTGCTGGGGTGTAGATGGGTTTGTTAGTGTTCCCGTGCTGGGGTGTAGATGGGTGTGTAAGTGTTCCCTTGCTGGGGTGTAGATGGGTGTGTTAGTGTGTCCTTGCTGGGGTCTAGATGGGTGTATTAGTGTGTCCTTGCTGGGGTGTAGATGGGTGTGTTAGTGTTCCCTTGCTGCGGTGCAGATGGGTGTGTTAGTGTGTCCTTGCTGGGGTGTAGATGGGTGTGTTAGTGTGTCCTTGCTGGGGTGTAGATGGGTGTGTTAGTGTGTCCTTGCTGTGGTGTAGATGGGTGTGTTAGTGTGCCCTTGCTGGGGTGTAGATGGGTGTGTTAGTGTGTCCTTGCTGGGGTGTAGATGGGTGTGTTAGTGTTCCTTTGCTGGGGTGTAGATGGGTGTGTTAGTGTGTCCTTGCGGGGGTGTAGATGGGTGTGTTAGTTTGTCCTTGCTGGGGTGTAGATGGGTGTGTTAGTGTTCCCTTGTTGGGGTGTAGATGGGTGTGTTAGTGTGTCCTTGCTGGGGTGTAGATGGGTGTGTTAGTGTGTCCTTGCTGGGGTGTAGGTGGGTGTGTTAGCTTGTCCTTGCTGGGGTGTAGATGGGTGTGTTAGTGTTCCCTTGCTGCGGTGTAGAAGGGTGTGTTAGTGTGTGCTTGCTGGGGTGTAGATGGGTGTGTTAGTGTCCCCTTTCTGGGGTGGACATGGGTGTGTTTGTGTACCCTTGCTGGGGTGTAGATGGGTGTGTTATTGTGTCCTTGCTGGGGTGTAGATGGGTGTGTTAGTGTTCCCTTGCTGGGGTGTAGATGGGTGTGTTAGTTTGTCCTTGCTGCGGTGTAGATGGGTGTGTTAGTGTGTCCTTGCTGGGGTGTAGATGGGTGTGTTAGTGTGTCCTTGCTGGGGTGTAGATGGGTGTGTTAGTGTTCGCTTGCTGGGGTGTAGATGGGTGTGTTAGTGTGTCCATGCTGGGCTGTAGATGGGTGTGTTAGTGTGTCCTTGCTGGGGTGTAGATGGGTGTGTTAGTGTGTCCTTGCTGGGGTGTAGATGGGTGTGTTAGTGTTCCCTTGCTGGGGTGTAGATGGGTGTGTTAGTGTGTCGTTGCTGCGGTGTAGATGGGTGTGTTAGTGTGTCCTTGCTGGGGTGTAGATGGGTGTGTTAGTGTGTCCTTGCTGGGGTGTAGATGGGTGTGTTAGTGTTCGCTTGCTGGGGTGTAGATGGGTGTGTTAGTGTGTCCTTGCTGGGGTGTAGATGGGTGTGTTAGTGTGTCCTTGCTGGGGTGTAGATGGGTGTGTTAGTGTTCCCTTGCTGGGGTGTAGATGGGTGTGTTAGTGTTCCCTTGCTGGGGTGTAGATGGGCAGTGTTAGTGTGTCCTTGCTGGGGTGTAGATGGGTGTGTTAGTGTGTCCTTGCTGGGGTGTAGATGGGTGTGTTAGTGTGTCCTTGCTGGGGTGTAAATGGGTGTGTTAGTGTTCCCTTGCTGGGGTTTAGATGGGTGTGTTAGTGTGTCCTTGCTGGGGTGTAGATGGGTGTATTAGTGTGTCCTTGCTGGGGTGTAGATGGGTGTGTTAGTGTGTCCTTGCTGGGGTGTAGTTGGGTGTGTTAGTGTTCCATTGCTGGGGTGTAGATGGGTGTGTTAGTGTGTCCTTGCTGGGGTGTAGATGGGTGTGTTAGTGTGTCCTTGCTGGGGTGTAGATGGGTGTGTTAGTGTTCTCTTGCTGGGGTGTAGATGGGTGTGTTATTGTGTCCTTGTTGGGATGTAGATGGTTGTGTTAGTGTGTCCTTGCTGGGGTTTAGATGGGTGTGTTAGTGTTCCCTTGCTGAGGGGTAGATGGGTGTGTTAGTGTGTCCTTGCTGGGGTGTAGATGGGTGTGTTCGTGTTCCCTTGCTGAGGTGTGGATGGGTGTGTTAGTGTTCCCTTGCTGGGGTGTAGATGGGTGTGTTAGTGTTCCCTTGCTGGGGTGTAGATGGGTGTGTTAGTGTGTCCTTGCTGGGATGTAGATGGGTGTGTTAGTGTGTCCTTGCTGGGGTGTAGATGGGTGTGTTAGTGTCCCCTTGCTGGGGTTTAGATGGGTGTGTTAGTGTGTCCTTGCTGGGGTGTAGATGGGTGTGTTAGTGTGTCCTTGCTGGGGTGTAGATGGGTGTGTTAGTGTTCCCTTGCTGGGGTGTAGATGGGTGTGTTAGTGTTCCCTTGCTGGGGTGTAGATGGGTGTGTTAGTGTGTCCTTGCTGGGGTGTAGATGGGTGTGTTAGTGTTCCCTTGCTGGGGTGTAGATGGGTGTGTTAGTGTGTCCTTCCTGGGGTGTAGATGGGTGTGTTAGTGTGTCCTTGCTGGGGTGTAGATGGGTGTGTTAGTGTCCCCTTGCTGGGGTGCAGATGGGTGTGTTAGTGTGTCCTTGCTGGGGTGTAGATGGGTGTGTTAGTGTGTCCTTGCTGGGATGTAGATGGGTGTGTTCGTGTTTCCTTGCTGGGGTGTAGATGGGTGTGTTAGTGTTTCGTTGCTGCGGTGTAGATGGGTGTGTTAGTGTGTCCTTGCTGGGGTGTAGATGGGTGTGTTAGTGTGTCCTTGCTGGGGTGTAGATGGGTGTGTTAGTGTTCGCTTGCTGGGGTGTAGATGGTTGTGTTAGTGTGTCCTTGCTGGGGTGTAGATGGGTGTGTTAGTGTGTCCTTGCTGGGGTCTAGATGGGTGTGTTAGTGTTCCCTTGCTGGGGTGTAGATGGGTGTGTTAGTGTTCCCTTGCTGGGGTGTAGATGGGTGTGTTAGTGTGTCCTTGCTGGGGTGTAGATGGGCAGTGTTAGTGTGTCCTTGCTGGGGTGTAGATGGGTCTGTTAGTATTCCCTTGCTGGGGTGTAGATGGGTGTGTTAATGTTCCCTTGCTGGGGTATAGATGGGTGTGTTAGTGTTCCCTTGCTGGGGTGTAGATGGGTGTTTTAGACTGTCCTTGCTGGGGTATGGATGGGTGTGTTAGTGTGTCCTTGCTGGGGTGTAGATGGGTGTGTTAGTGTGTCCTTGCTGGGGTGTAAATGGGTGTGTTAGTGTTCCCTTGCTGGGGTTTAGATGGGTGTGTTAGTGTGTCCTTGCTGGGGTGTAGATGGGTGTATTAGTGTGTCCTTGCTGGGGTGTAGATGGGTGTGTTAGTGTGTCCTTGCTGGGGTTTAGTTGGGTGTGATAGTGTTCCCTTGCTGGGATGTAGATGGTTGTGTTAGTGTGTCCTTGCTGGGGTTTAGATGGGTGTGTTAGTGTTCCCTTGCTGAGGTGTAGATGGGTGTGTTAGTGTGTCCTTGCTGGGGTGTAGATGGGTGTGTTAGTGTTCCCTTGCTGAGGTGTAGATGGGTGTGTTAGTGTTCCCTTGCTGGGGTGTAGATGGGTGTGTTAGTGTGTCCTTGCTGGGGTGTAGATGGGTGTGTTAGTGTGTCCTTGCTGGGATGTAGATGGGTGTGTTAGTGTGTCCTTGCTGGGGTGTAGATGGGTGTGTTAGTGTCCCCTTGCTGGGGTGGAGATGGGTGTGTTAGTGTGTCCTTGCTGGGGTGTAGATGGGTGTGTTAGTGTCCCCTTGCTGGGGTGCAGATGGGTGTGTTAGTGTGTCCTTGCTGGGGTGTAGATGGGTGTGTTAGTGTGTCCTTGCTGGGATGTAGATGGGTGTGTTCGTGTTTCCTTGCTGGGGTGTAGATGGGTGTGTTAGTGTCCCCTTGCTGGGGTGTAGCTGGGTGTGTTAGTGTGTCCTTGCTGGGGTGTAGAATGGTGTGTTAGTGTGTCCTTGCTGGGGTGTAGATGGGTGTGTTAGTGTGTCCTTGCCGGGGTGTAGATGGGTGTGTTAGTGTTCCCTTGCTGGGGGGTAGATGGGTGTGTTAGTGTGTCCTTGCTGGGGTGTAAATGGGTGTGTTAGTGTTCCCTTGCTGGGGTGTAGATGGGTGTGTTAGTGTGTCCTTGCTGGGGTGTAGATGGGTGTGTTAGTGTGTCCTTGCTGGGGTGTAGATGGGTGTGTTAGTGTTCCCTTGCTGGGGTGTAGATGGGTGTTTTAGTGTTCCCTTGCTGGGGTGTAGATGGGTGTGTTAGTGTGTCGTTGCAGGGGGGGAAAGGGTGTGTTAGTGTGTCCTTGCTGGGGTGTAGATGGGTGTGTTAGTGTTCCCTTGCTGGGGTGTAGATGGGTGTGTTAGTGTGTCCTTGCTGGGGTGTAGATGGGTGCGTTAGTGTTCCCTTGCTCGGGTGTAGATGGGTGTGTTAGTGTGTCCTTGCTGCGGTGTAGATGGGTGTGTTAGTGTTCCCTTGCTGGGGTGTAGATGGGTGTGTTAGTGTGTCCTTGCTGGGGTGTAGATGGGTGTGTTAGTGTTCCCTTGCTGGGGTGTAGATGGGTGTGTTAGTGTGTCCTTGCTGGGGTGTAGATGGGTGTGTTAGTGTTCCCTTGCTGGGGTGTAGATGGGTGTGTTAGTGTGTTCTTGCTGGGGTGTAGATGGGTGTGTTAGTGTTCCCTTGCTGGGGTGTAGATGGGTGTGTTAGTGTGTCCTTGCTGGGGTGTAGATGGGTGTGTTAGTGTTCCCTTGCTGGGGTGTAGATGGGTGTGTTAGTGTGTCCTTGCTGGGGTGTAGATGGGTGTGTTAGTGTTTCCTTGCTGGGGTGTAGATCGGTGTGTTAGTGTTCCCCTGGTGGGGTGTAGATGGGTGTGTTAGTGTTCCCTTGCTGGGGTGTAGATGGGTGTGTTAGTGTTCCCTTGCTGGGGTGTAGATGGGTGTGTTAGTGTGTCCTTGCTGTGGTGTAGATGGGTGTGTTAGTGTGTCCTTGCTGGGGTGTAGATGGGTGTGTTAGTGTGTCCTCGCTGGGGCGTAGATGGGTGTGTCAGTGTTCCCTTGCTGGGGTGTAGATGGGTGTGTTAGTGTTCCCTTGCTGGGGTGTAGATGGGTGTGTTAGTGTGTCCTTGCTTGGGTGTAGATGGGTGTGTTAGTGTGTCCTTGCTGGGGTGTAGATGGGTGTGTTAGTGTTCCCTTGCTGGGGTGTAGATGGGTGTGTTAGTGTGTCCCTGCTGGGGAGTAGATGGGTGTGTTGGTGTGTCCTTGCTGGGGTGTACATGGGTGTGTTAGTGTTCCCTTGCTGGGGTGTAGATGGGTGTGTTAGTGTTCCCTTGCTGGGGTGTAGATGGGTGTGTTAGTGTGTCCTTGCTGGGGTGTAGATGGGTGTGTTAGTGTGTTCTTGCTGGGGTGTAGATGGGTGTGTTAGTGTTCCCTTGCTGGGGTGTAGATGGGTGTGTTAGTGTGTCCTTGCTGGGGAGTAGATGGGTGTGTTGGTGTGTCCTTGCTGGGGTGTACATGGGTGTGTTAGTGTTCCCTTGCTGGGGTGTAGATGGGTGTGTTAGTGTGTCGTTGCAGGGGGGGAAAGGGTGTGTTAGTGTGTCCTTGCTGGGGTGTAGATGGGTGTGTTAGTGTTCCCTTGCTGGGGTGTAGATGGGTGTGTTAGTGTGTCCTTGCTGGGGTGTAGATGGGTGCGTTAGTGTTCCCTTGCTGGGGTGTAGATGGGTGTGTTAGTGTGTCCTTGCTGCGGTGTAGATGGGTGTGTTAGTGTTCCCTTGCTGGGGTGTAGATGGGTGTGTTAGTGTGTCCTTGCTGGGGTGTAGATGGGTGTGTTAGTGTTCCCTTGCTGGGGTGTAGATGGGTGTGTTAGTGTGTCCTTGCTGGGGTGTAGATGGGTGTGTTAGTGTTCCCTTGTTGGGGTGTAGATGGGTGTGTTAGTGTTCCCTTGCTGGGGTGTAGATGGGTGTGTTAGTGTGTTCTTGCTGGGGTGTAGATGGGTGTGTTAGTGTTCCCTTGCTGGGGTGTAGATGGGTGTGTTAGTGTGTCCCTGCTGGGGAGTAGATGGGTGTGTTGGTGTGTCCTTGCTGGGGTGTACATGGGTGTGTTAGTGTTCCCTTGCTGGGGTGTAGATGGGTGTGTTAGTGTTCCCTTGCTGGGGTGTAGATGGGTGTGTTAGTGTGTCCTTGCTGGGGTGTAGATTGGTGTGTTCGTGTGTCCTTGCTGGGGTGTAGGTGGGTGTGTTAGTGTGTCCTTGCTGGGGAGTAGATGGGTGTGTTAGTGTGTCCTTGCTGGGGTGTAGATGGGTGTGTTAGTGTTCCCTTGCTGGGGTGTAGATGGGTGTGTTAGTGTGTCCTTGCTGGGGTGTAGATGGGTGTGTTAGTGTGTCCTTGCTGGGGTGTAGATGGCTGTGTTAGTGTTCCCTTGCTGGGGTGTAGATGGGTGTGTTAGTGTTCCCTGGCTGGTGTGTAGATGTGTGTGTTAGTGTTCCTTTGCTGGGGTGTAGATGGGTGTGTTAGTGTTCCCTTGCGGGGGTGTAGATGGGTGTGTTAGTGTGTCCTTGCTGGGGTGTAGATGGGTGTGTTAGTGTGTCCTTGCGGGGGTGTAGATGGGTGTGTTAGTGTTCCCTTGCTGGGGTGTAGATGGGTGTGTTAGTGTGTCCTTGCTGGTTTGTAGATGGGTGTGTTAGTGTGTCGTTGCTGGGGTGTAGATGGGTGTGTTAGTGTGTCCTTGCTGGGGTGTAGATGGGTGTGTTAGTGTGTCCTTGCTGGGGTGTAGATGGGTGTGTTAGTGTTCCCTTGCTGGGGTGTAGATGGGTGTGTTAGTGTTCCCTTGCTGGGGTGTAGATGGGTGTGTTAGTGTGTCCTTGCTGGGCTGTAGATGGGTGTGTTAGTGTTCCCTTGCTGGGGTGTAGATGGGTGTGTTAGTGTGTCCTTGCTGGGGTGTAGATGGGTGTGTTAGTGTTCCCTTGCTGGGGTGTAGATTGGTGTGTTAGTGTGTCCTTGCTGGGGTGTAGACGGGTGTGTTAGTGTTCCCTTGCTGGGGTGTAGATGGGTGTGTTAGTGTGTCCTTGCTGCGGTGTAGATGGGTGTGTTAGTGTGTCCTTGCTGGGGTTTAGATGGGTGTGTTAGTGTTCGCTTGCTGGGGTGTAGATGGGTGTGTTAGTGTGTCCTTGCTGGGGTGTAGATGGGTGTGTTAGTGTTCCCTTGCTGGGGTGTAGATGGGTGTGTTAGTGTGTCCTTGCTGGGGTGTAGATGGGTGTGTTAGTGTGTCCTTGCTGGGGTGTAGATGGGTGTGTTAGTGTTTCCTTGCTGGGGTGTAGATGGGTGTGTTAGTGTTCCCCTGCTGGGGTGTAGATGGGTGTGTTAGTGTTCCCTTGCTGGGGTGTAGATGGGTGTGTTAGTGTTCCCTTGCTGGGGTGTAGATGGGTGTGTTAGTGTGTCCTTGCTGGGGTGTAGATGGGTGTGTTAGTGTGTCCTTGCTGGGGTGTAGATGGGTGTGTTAGTGTTCCCTTGCTGGGGTGTAGATGGGTGTGTTAGTGTTCCCTTGCTGGGGTGTAGATGGGTGTGTTAGTGTGTCCTTGCTGGGGTGTAGGTGGGTGTGTTAGTGTGTCCTTGCTGGGGAGTAGATGGGTGTGTTAGTGTGTCCTTGCTGGGGTGTAGATGGGTGTGTTAGTGTTTTTTTGCTGGGGTGTAGATGGGTGTGTTAGTGTGTCCTTGCTGGGGTGTAGATGGGTGTGTTAGTGTGTCCTTGCTGGGGTGTAGATGGGTGTGTTAGTGTTCCCTTGCTGGGGTGTAGATGGGTGTGTTAGTGTGTCCTTGCTGGGGTGTAGATGGCTGTGTTAGTGTTCCCTTGCTGGGGTGTAGATGGGTGTGTTAGTGTTCCCTTGCTGGGGTGTAGATGGGCGTGTTAGTGTTCCTTTGCTGGGGTGTAGATGGGTGTGTTAGTGTTCCCTTGCTGGGGTGTAGATGGGTGTGTTAGTGTGTCCTTGCTGGGGTGTAGATGGGTGTGTTAGTGTGTCCTTGCTGGGGTGTAGATGGGTGTGTTAGTGTTCCCTTGCTGGGGTGTAGATGGGTGTGTTAGTGTTCCCTTGCTGGGGTGTAGATGGGTGTGTTAGTGTGTCCTTGCTGGGGAGTAGATGGGTGTGTTGGTGTGTCCTTGCTGGGGTGTAGATGGGTGTGTTAGTGTTCCCTTGCTGGGGTGTAGATGGGTGTGTTAGTGTTCCCTTGCTGGGGTGTAGATGGGTGTGTTAGTGTGTCCTTGCTGGGGTGTAGATTGGTGTGTTAGTGTGTCCTTGCTTGGGTGTAGGTGGGTGTGTTAGTGTGTCCTTGCTGGGGAGTAGATGGGTGTGTTAGTGTGTCCTTGCTGGGGTGTAGATGGGTGTGTTCGTGTTTTTTTGCTGGGGTGTAGATGGGTGTGTTAGTGTGTCCTTGCTGGGGTGTAGATGGGTGTGTTAGTGTGTCCTTGCTGGGGTGTAGATGGGTGTGTTAGTGTTCCCTTGCTGGGGTGTAGATGGGTGTGTTAGTGTGTCCTTGCTGGGGTGTAGATGGCTGTGTTAGTGTTCCCTTGCTGGGGTGTAGATGGGTGTGTTAGTGTTCCCTTGCTGGGGTGTAGATGGGCGTGTTAGTGTTCCTTTGCTGGGGTGTAGATGGGTGTGTTAGTGTTCCCTTGCTGGGGTGTAGATGGGTGTGTTAGTGTGTCCTTGCTGGGGTGTAGATGGGTGTGTTAGTGTGTCCTTGCTGGGGTGTAGATGGGTGTGTTAGTGTGTGCTTGCTGGGCTGTAGATGGGTGTGTTAGTGTGTCGTTGCTGGGGTGTAGATGGGTGTGTTAGTGTGTCCTTGCTGGGGTGTAGATGGGTGTGTTAGTGTTCCCTTGCTGGGGTGTAGTTGGGTGTGTTAGTGTGTCCTTGCTGGGGTGTAGATGGGTGTGTTAGTGTTTCCTTGCTGGGGTGTAGATGGGTGTGTTAGTGTTCCCCTGGTGGGGTGTAGATGGGTGTGTTAGTGTTCCCTTGCTGGGGTGTAGATGGGTGTGTTAGTGTTCCCTTGCTGGGGTGTAGATGGGTGTGTTAGTGTGTCCTTGCTGTGGTGTAGATGGGTGTGTTAGTGTGTCCTTGCTGGGGTGTAGATGGGTGTGTTAGTGTGTCCTCGCTGGGGCGTAGATGGGTGTGTTAGTGTTCCCTTGCTGGGGTGTAGATGGGTGTGTTAGTGTTCCCTTGCTGGGGTGTAGATGGGTGTGTTAGTGTGTCCTTGCTTGGGTGTAGATGGGTGTGTTAGTGTGTCCTTGCTGGGGTGTAGATGGGTGTGTTAGTGTTCCCTTGCTGGGGTGTAGATGGGTGTGTTAGTGTGTCCCTGCTGGGGAGTAGATGGGTGTGTTGGTGTGTCCTTGCTGGGGTGTACATGGGTGTGTTAGTGTTCCCTTGCTGGGGTGTAGATGGGTGTGTTAGTGTTCCCTTGCTGGGGTGTAGATGGGTGTGTTAGTGTGTCCTTGCTGGGGTGTAGATGGGTGTGTTAGTGTGTTCTTGCTGGGGTGTAGATGGGTGTGTTAGTGTTCCCTTGCTGGGGTGTAGATGGGTGTGTTAGTGCGTCCTTGCTGGGGTGTAGATGGGTGTGTTAGTGTGTCGTTGCTGGGGGGGAAAGGGTGTGTTAGTGTGTCCTTGCTGGGGTGTAGATGGGTGTGTTAGTGTTCCCTTGCTGGGGTGTAGATGGGTGTGTTAGTGTGTCCTTGCTGGGGTGTAGATGGGTGCGTTAGTGTTCCCTTGCTGGGGTGTAGATGGGTGTGTTAGTGTGTCCTTGCTGCGGTGTAGATGGGTGTGTTAGTGTTCCCTTGCTGGGGTGTAGATGGGTGTGTTAGTGTGTCCTTGCTGGGGTGTAGATGGGTGTGTTAGTGTTCCCTTGCTGGGGTGTAGATGGGTGTGTTAGTGTGTCCTTGCTGGGGTGTAGATGGGTGTGTTAGTGTTCCCTTGTTGGGGTGTAGATGGGTGTGTTAGTGTTCCCTTGCTGGGGTGTAGATGGGTGTGTTAGTGTGTTCTTGCTGGGGTGTAGATGGGTGTGTTAGTGTTCCCTTGCTGGGGTGTAGATGGGTGTGTTAGTGTGTCCTTGCTGGGGTGTAGATGGGTGTGTTAGTGTTCCCTTGCTGGGGTGTAGATGGGTGTGTTAGTGTGTCCTTGCTGGGGTGTAGATGGGTGTGTTAGTGTTTCCTTGCTGGGGTGTAGATGGGTGTGTTAGTGTTCCCCTGGTGGGGTGTAGATGGGTGTGTTAGTGTTCCCTTGCTGGGGTGTAGATGGGTGTGTTAGTGTTCCCTTGCTGGGGTGTAGATGGGTGTGTTAGTGTGTCCTTGCTGTGGTGTAGATGGGTGTGTTAGTGTGTCCTTGCTGGGGTGTAGATGGGTGTGTTAGTGTGTCCTCGCTGGGGCGTAGATGGGTGTGTTAGTGTTCCCTTGCTGGGGTGTAGATGGGTGTGTTAGTGTTCCCTTGCTGGGGTGTAGATGGGTGTGTTAGTGTGTCCTTGCTTGGGTGTAGATGGGTGTGTTAGTGTGTCCTTGCTGGGGTGTAGATGGGTGTGTTAGTGTTCCCTTGCTGGGGTGTAGATGGGTGTGTTAGTGTGTCCCTGCTGGGGTGTAGATGGGTGTGTTGGTGTGTCCTTGCTGGGGTGTACATGGGTGTGTTAGTGTTCCCTTGCTGGGGTGTAGATGGGTGTGTTAGTGTTCCCTTGCTGGGGTGTAGATGGGTGTGTTCGTGTGTCCTTGCTGGGGTGTAGATTGGTGTGTTCGTGTGTCCTTGCTGGGGTGTAGGTGGGTGTGTTAGTGTGTCCTTGCTGGGGAGTAGATGGGTGTGTTAGTGTGTCCTTGCTGGGGTGTAGATGGGTGTGTTAGTGTTCCCTTGCTGGGGTGTAGATGGGTGTGTTAGTGTGTCCTTGCTGGGGTGTAGATGGGTGTGTTAGTGTGTCCTTGCTGGGGTGTAGATGGCTGTGTTAGTGTTCCCTTGCTGGGGTGTAGATGGGTGTGTTAGTGTTCCCTGGCTGGGGTGTAGATGTGTGTGTTAGTGTTCCTTTGCTGGGGTGTAGATGGGTGTGTTAGTGTTCCCTTGCGGGGGTGTAGATGGGTGTGTTAGTGTGTCCTTGCTGGGGTGTAGATGGGTGTGTTAGTGTGTCCTTGCGGGGGTGTAGATGGGTGTGTTAGTGTTCCCTTGCTGGGGTGTAGATGGGTGTGTTAGTGTGTCCTTGCTGGTTTGTAGATGGGTGTGTTAGTGTGTCGTTGCTGGGGTGTAGATGGGTGTGTTAGTGTGTCCTTGCTGGGGTGTAGATGGGTGTGTTAGTGTGTCCTTGCTGGGGTGTAGATGGGTGTGTTAGTGTTCCCTTGCTGGGGTG
Organism: Hemiscyllium ocellatum; assembly: GCF_020745735.1. NCBI lineage: Eukaryota > Metazoa > Chordata > Chondrichthyes > Orectolobiformes > Hemiscylliidae > Hemiscyllium > Hemiscyllium ocellatum. The sequence goes on along the minus strand of NW_026869188.1, from coordinate 56,880 downwards.
TAGATGGGTGTGTTAGTGTTCCCTTGCTGGGGTGTAGATGGGTGTGTTAGTGTGTCCTTGCTGGGCTGTAGATGGGTGTGTTAGTGTTCCCTTGCTGGGGTGTAGATGGGTGTGTTAGTGTGTCCTTGCTGGGGTGTAGATGGGTGTGTTAGTGTTCCCTTGCTGGGGTGTAGATTGGTGTGTTAGTGTGTCCTTGCTGGGGTGTAGACGGGTGTGTTAGTGTTCCCTTGCTGGGGTGTAGATGGGTGTGTTAGTGTGTCCTTGCTGCGGTGTAGATGGGTGTGTTAGTGTGTCCTTGCTGGGGTTTAGATGGGTGTGTTAGTGTTCGCTTGCTGGGGTGTAGATGGGTGTGTTAGTGTGTCCTTGCTCGGGTGTAGATGGGTGTGTTAGTGTGTCCTTGCTGGGGTGTAGATGGGTGTGTTAGTGTTCCCTTGCTGGGGTGTAGATGGGTGTGTTAGTGTGTCCTTGCTGGGGTGTAGATGGGTGTGTTAGTGTGTCCTTGCTGGGGTGTAGATGGGTGTGTTAGTGTTTCCTTGCTGGGGTGTAGATGGGTGTGTTAGTGTTCCCCTGCTGGGGTGTAGATGGGTGTGTTAGTGTTCCCTTGCTGGGGTGTAGATGGGTGTGTTAGTGTTCCCTTGCTGGGGTGTAGATGGGTGTGTTAGTGTGTCCTTGCTGGGGTGTAGATGGGTGTGTTAGTGTGTCCTTGCTGGGGTGTAGATGGGTGTGTTAGTGTTCCCTTGCTGGGGTGTAGATGGGTGTGTTAGTGTTCCCTTGCTGGGGTGTAGATGGGTGTGTTAGTGTGTCCTTGCTGGGGTGTAGGTGGGTGTGTTAGTGTGTCCTTGCTGGGGAGTAGATGGGTGTGTTAGTGTGTCCTTGCTGGGGTGTAGATGGGTGTGTTAGTGTTTTTTTGCTGGGGTGTAGATGGGTGTGTTAGTGTGTCCTTGCTGGGGTGTAGATGGGTGTGTTAGTGTGTCCTTGCTGGGGTGTAGATGGGTGTGTTAGTGTTCCCTTGCTGGGGTGTAGATGGGTGTGTTAGTGTGTCCTTGCTGGGGTGTAGATGGCTGTGTTAGTGTTCCCTTGCTGGGGTGTAGATGGGTGTGTTAGTGTTCCCTTGCTGGGGTGTAGATGGGCGTGTTAGTGTTCCTTTGCTGGGGTGTAGATGGGTGTGTTAGTGTTCCCTTGCTGGGGTGTAGATGGGTGTGTTAGTGTGTCCTTGCTGGGGTGTAGATGGGTGTGTTAGTGTGTCCTTGCTGGGGTGTAGATGGGTGTGTTAGTGTTCCCTTGCTGGGGTGTAGATGGGTGTGTTAGTGTGTCGTTGCTGGGGTGTAGATGGGTGTGTTAGTGTGTCCTTGCTGGGGAGTAGATGGGTGTGTTGGTGTGTCCTTGCTGGGGTGTAGATGGGTGTGTTAGTGTTCCCTTGCTGGGGTGTAGATGGGTGTGTTAGTGTTCCCTTGCTGGGGTGTAGATGGGTGTGTTAGTGTGTCCTTGCTGGGGTGTAGATGGGTGTGTTAGTGTGTCCTTGCTTGGGTGTAGGTGGGTGTGTTAGTGTGTCCTTGCTGGGGAGTAGATGGGTGTGTTAGTGTGTCCTTGCTGGGGTGTAGATGGGTGTGTTCGTGTTTTTTTGCTGGGGTGTAGATGGGTGTGTTAGTGTGTCCTTGCTGGGGTGTAGATGGGTGTGTTAGTGTGTCCTTGCTGGGGTGTAGATGGGTGTGTTAGTGTTCCCTTGCTGGGGTGTAGATGGGTGTGTTAGTGTGTCCTTGCTGGGGTGTAGATGGCTGTGTTAGTGTTCCCTTGCTGGGGTGTAGATGGGTGTGTTAGTGTTCCCTTGCTGGGGTGTAGATGGGCGTGTTAGTGTTCCTTTGCTGGGGTGTAGATGGGTGTGTTAGTGTTCCCTTGCTGGGGTGTAGATGGGTGTGTTAGTGTGTCCTTGCTGGGGTGTAGATGGGTGTGTTAGTGTGTCCTTGCTGGGGTGTAGATGGGTGTGTTAGTGTGTCCTTGCTGGGGTGTAGATGGGTGTGTTAGTGTTCCCTTGCTTGGGTGTAGATGGGTGCGTTAGTGTTCCCTTGCTGGGGTGTAGATGGGTGTGTTAGTGTGTCATTGCTGGGGTGTAGATGGGTGTGTTAGTGTTCCCTTGCTGGGGTGTAGATGGGTGTGTTAGTGTGTCCTTGCTGGGGTGTAGATGGGTGTGTTAGTGTTCCATTGCTGGGGTGTAGATGGGTGTGTTAGTGTGTCCTTGCTGGGGTGTAGATGGGTGTGTTACTGTGTCGTTGCTGGTGTGTAGATGGGTGTGTTAGTGTGTCCTTGCTGGGGTGAAGATGGGTGTGTTAGTGTTCCCTTGCTGGGGTGTAGATGGGTGTGTTAGTGTTCCCTTGCTGGGGTGTAGATTGGTGTGTTAGTGTTCCCTTGCTGGGGTGTAGATGGGTGTGTTAGTGTGTCCTTGCTGGGGTGTAGTTGGGTGTGTTAGTGTTCCCTTGCTGGGGTGTAGATGGGTGTGTTAGTGTTCCTTTGCTGGGGTGTAGATGGGTGTGTTAGTGTTCCCTTGCTGGGGTGGAGATGGGTGTGTTAGTGTGTCCTTGCTGGGGTGAAGATGGGTGTGTTAGTGTTCCCTTGCTGGGGTGTAGATGGGTGTGTTAGTGTTCCCTTGCTGGGGTGTAGATTGGTTTGTTAGTGTGTCCTTGCTGGGGTGTAGATGGGTGTGTTAGTGTTCCCTTGCTGGGGTGTAGATGGGTGTGTTAGTGTGTCCTTGCTGGGGTGTAGCTGGGTGTGTTAGTGTTCCCTTGCTGGGGTGTAGATGGGTGTGTTAGTGTGTCCTTGCTGGGGTGTAGACGGGTGTGTTAGTGTTCCCTTGCTGGGGTGTAGATGGGTGTGTTAGTGTGTCCTTGCTGGGGTGTAGATGGGTGTGTTCGTGTGTCCTTGCTGGGGTGTAGATGGGTGTGTTAGTGTTCGCTTGCTGGGGTGTAGATGGGTGTGTTTGTGTGACCTTGCTGGGGTGTAGATGGGTGTGTTAGTGTGTCCATGCCTGGGTGTAGATGGGTGTGTTAGTGTGTCCTTGCTGGGGTGTAGATGGGTGTGTTAGTGTGTCCTTGCTGCGGTGTAGATGGGTGTGTTAGTGTGTCCTTGCTGGGGTGTAGATGGGTGTGTTAGTGTTCGCTTGCTGGGGTGTAGATGGGTGTTTTAGTGTGTCCTTGCTGGGGTGTAGATGGGTGTGTTAGTGTGTCCTTGCTGGGGTGTAGATGGGTGTGTTAGTGTGTCCTTGCTGGGGTGTAGATGGGTGTGTTAGTGTTCCCTTGCTGGGGTGTAGATGCGTGTGTTAGTGTTCCCTTGCTGAGGTGTATTTGGGTGTGTTAGTGTGTCCTTGCTGGGGTGTAGATGGGTGTGTTAGTGTGTCCGTGCTGGGGTGTAGATGGGTGTGTTAGTGTGTCCTTGCTGGGGTGTAGATGGGTGTGTTAGTGTTCCCTTGCTGGGGTGTAGATGGGTGTGTTAGTGTGCCCTTGCTGGGGTGTAGGTGGGTGTGTTAGTGTTCCCTTGCTGGGGTGTAGATGGGTGTGTTAGTGTGTCCTTGCTGGGGTGTAGATGGGTGTGTTACTGTTCCCTTGCTGGGGTGTTGATGGGTGTGTTAGTGTGTCCTTGCTGGGGTGTAGATGGGTGTGTTAGTGTGTCCTTGCTGGGGTGTAGATGGGTGTGTTAGTGTTCCCTTGCTGGGGTGTAGATGGGTGTGTTAGTGTGTCCTTGCTGGGGTGTAGATGGGTGTGTTAGTGTGTCCTTGCTGGGGTGTCGATGGGTGGGTTAGTGTTCCCTTGCTGGGGTGTAGATGGGTGTGTTAGTGTTCCCTTGCTCGGGTGTAGATGGGTGTGTTATTGTGTCCTTGCTGGGGTGTAGATGGGTGTGTTAGTGTGTCCTTGCTGGGGTGTAGATGGGTGTGTTAGTGTGTCCTTGCTGGGGTGAAGATGGGTGTGTTAGTGTGTCCTTGCTGGGGTGTAGATGGGTGTGTTAGTGTGTCCTTGCTGGGGTGTAGATGGGTGTGTTAGTGTTCCCTTGCTGGGGTGTAGATGGGTGTGTTAGTGTTCCCTTGCTGGGGTGTAGATGGGTGTGTTAGTGTGTCCTTGCTGGGGTGTAGATGGGTGTGTTAGTGTTCCCTTGCTGGGGTGTAGATGGGTGTGTTAGTGTTCCCTTGCTGGGGTGTAGATGGGTGTGTTAGTGTGTCCTTGCTGGGGTGTAGATGGGTGTGTTAGTGTGTCCTTGCTGGGGTGTAGATGGGTGTGTTAGTGTTCCCTTGCTGGGGTGTAGATGGGTGTGTTAGTGTTCCCTTGCTGGGGTGTAGATGGGTGTGTTAGTGTGTCCTTGCTGGGGTGTAGATGGGTGGGTTACTGTGTCCTTGCTGGGGTGTAGATGGGTGTGTTAGTGTTCCCTTGCTGGGGTGTAGATGGGTGTGTTAGTCTGTCCTTGCTGGGGTGTAGATGGGTGTGTTAGTGTGTCCTTGCTGGGGTGTAGATGGGTGTGTTAGTCTGTCCTTGCTGGGGTGTAGATGGGTGTGTTAGTGTTCCCTTGCTGGGGTGTAGATGGGTGTGTTAGTGTGTCCTTGCTGGGGTGTAGATGGGTGTGTTAGTGTGTCCTTGCTGGGGTGTAGATGGGTGTGTTAGTGTGTCCTTGCTGGGGTGTAGATGGGTGTGTTAGTGTTCCCTTGCTGGGGTGTAGATGGGTGTGTTAGTGTGTCCTTGCTGGGGTGTTCATGGGTGTGTTAGTGTTCCCTTGCTGGGGTGTAGATGGGTGTGTCAGTGTTCCCTTGCTGGGGAGTAGATGGGTGTGTTAGTGTGTCCTTGCTGGGGTGTAGATGGGTGTGTTAGTGTTCCCTTGCTGGGGTGTAGATGGGTGTGTTAGTGTTCCCTTGCTGGGGTGTAGATGGGTGTGTTAGTGTGTCCTTGCTGGGGTGTTCATGGGTATGTTAGTGTTCCCTTGCTGGGGTGTAGATGGGTGTGTTAGTGTGTCCTTGCTGGGGTGTAGATGGGTGTGTTAGTGTGTCCTTGCTGGGGAGTAGATGGGTGTGTTAGTGTTCCCTTGCTGGGGTGTAGATGGGTGTGTTAGTGTGTCCTTGCTGGGGTGTAGATGGGTGAGTTAGTCTGTCCTTGCTGGGGTGTAGATGGGTGTGTTAGTGTTCCCTTGCTCGGGTGTAGATGGGTGTGTTATTGTGTCCTTGCTGGGGTGTAGATGGGTGTGTTAGTGTGTCCTTGCTGGGGTGTAGATGGGTGTGTTAGTGTGTCCTTGCTGGGGTGAAGATGGGTGTGTTAGTGTGTCCTTGCTGGGGTGTAGATGGGTGTGTTAGTGTGTCCTTGCTGGGGTGTAGATGGGTGTGTTAGTGTTCCCTTGCTGGGGTGTAGATGGGTGTGTTAGTGTTCCCTTGCTGGGGTGTAGATGGGTGTGTTAGTGTGTCCTTGCTGGGGTGTAGATGGGTGTGTTAGTGTTCCCTTGCTGGGGTGTAGATGGGTGTGTTAGTGTTCCCTTGCTGGGGTGTAGATGGGTGTGTTAGTGTGTCCTTGCTGGGGTGTAGATGGGTGTGTTAGTGTGTCCTTGCTGGGGTGTAGATGGGTGTGTTAGTGTTCCCTTGCTGGGGTGTAGATGGGTGTGTTAGTGTTCCCTTGCTGGGGTGTAGATGGGTGTGTTAGTGTGTCCTTGCTGGGGTGTAGATGGGTGTGTTAGTGTGTCCTTGCTGGGGTGTAGATGGGTGTGTTAGTGTTCCCTTGCTGGGGTGTAGATGGGTGTGTTAGTGTTCCCTTGCTGGGGTGTAGATGGGTGTGTTAGTGTGTCCTTGCTGGGGTGTAGATGGGTGTGTTAGTCTGTCCTTGCTGGGGTGTAGATGGGTGTGTTAGTGTTCCCTTGCTGGGGTGTAGATGGGTGTGTTAGTGTGTCCTTGCTGGGGTGTAGATGGGTGTGTTAGTGTGTCCTTGCTGGGGTGTAGATGGGTGTGTTAGTGTGTCCTTGCTGGGGTGTAGATGGGTGTGTTAGTGTTCCCTTGCTGGGGTGTAGATGGGTGTGTTAGTGTGTCCTTGCTGGGGTGTTCATGGGTGTGTTAGTGTTCCCTTGCTGGGGTGTAGATGGGTGTGTCAGTGTTCCCTTGCTGGGGAGTAGATGGGTGTGTTAGTGTGTCCTTGCTGGGGTGTAGATGGGTGTGTTAGTGTTCCCTTGCTGGGGTGTAGATGGGTGTGTTAGTGTTCCCTTGCTGGGGTGTAGATGGGTGTGTTAGTGTGTCCTTGCTGGGGTGTTCATGGGTATGTTAGTGTTCCCTTGCTGGGGTGTAGATGGGTGTGTTAGTGTGTCCTTGCTGGGGTGTAGATGGGTGTGTTAGTGTGTCCTTGCTGGGGTGTAGATGGGTGTGTTAGTGTTCCCTTGCTGGGGTGTAGATGGGTGTGTTAGTGTGTCCTTGCTGGGGTGTAGATGGGTGAGTTAGTCTGTCCTTGCTGGGGTGTAGATGGGTGTGTTAGTGTGTCCTTGCTGGGGTGTAGATGGGTGTGTTAGTGTTCCCTTGCTGGGGAGTAGATGGGTGTGTTAGTGTGTCCTTGCTGGGGTGTAGATGGGTGTGTTAGTGTGTCCTTGCTGGGGTGTAGATGGGTGTGTTAGTGTTCCCTTGCTGGGGTGTAGATGGGTGTGTTAGTGTTCCCTTGCTGGGGTGTAGATGGGTGTGTTAGTGTGTCCTTGCTGGGGTGTAGATGGGTGTGTTGGTGTTCCCTTGCTGGGGTGTAGATGGGTGTGTTAGTGTTCCCTTGCTGGGGTGTAGATGGGTGTGTTAGTGTGCCCTTGCTGGGGTGTAGGTGGGTGTGTTAGTGTTCCCTTGCTGGGGTGTAGATGGGTGTGTTAGTGTGTCCTTGCTGGGGTGTAGATGGGTGTGTTAGTGTTCCCTTGCTGGGGTGTAGATGGGTGTGTTAGTGTGTCCTTGCTGGTGTGTAGATGGGTGTGTTAGTGTGTCCTTGCTGGGGTGTAGATGGGTGTGTTAGTGTTCCCTTGCTGGGGTGTAGATGGGTGTGTTAGTGTGTCCTTGCTGGGGTGTAGATGGGTGTGTTAGTGTGTCCTTGCTGGGATGTAGATGGGTGTGTTAGTGTGTCCTTGCTGGGGTGTAGATGGGTGGGTTAGTGTTCCCTTGCTGGGGTGTAGATGGGTGTGTTAGTGTGTCCTTGCTGGGGTGTAGATGGGTGTGTTAGTGTGTCCTTGCTGGCGTGTAGATGGGTGTGTTAGTGTGTCCTTGCTGGGGTGTAGATGGGTGTGTTAGTGTGTCCTTGCTCGGGTGTAGATGGGTGTGTTAGTGTGTCCTTGCTGGGGTGTAGATGGGTGTGTTAGTGTTCCCTTGCTGGGGTGGAGATGGGTGTGTTAGTGTTCCCTTGCTGGGGTGTAGATTGGTGTGTTAGTGTTCCCTTGCTGGGGTGTAGATGGGTGTGTTAGTGTGTCCTTGCTGGGGTGTAGATGGGTGTGTTAGTGTTCCCTTGCTGGGGTGTAGATGGGTGTGTTAGTGTTCCCTTGCTGGGGTGTAGATGGGTGTGTTAGTGTTCCCTTGCTCGGGTGTAGATGGGTGTGTTATTGTGTCCTTGCTGGGGTGTAGATGGGTGTGTTAGTGTGTCCTTGCTGGGGTGTAGATGGGTGTGTTAGTGTGTCCTTGCTGGGGTGTAGATGGGTGTGTTAGTGTTCCCTTGCTGGGGTGTAGATGGGTGTGTTAGTGTTCCCTTGCTGGGGTGTAGATGGGTGTGTTAGTGTTCCCTTGCTGGGGTGTAGATGGGTGTGTTAGTGTTCCCTTGCTCGGGTGTAGATGGGTGTGTTAGTGTGTCCTTGCTGGGGTGTAGATGGGTGTGTTAGTGTGTCCTTGCTGGGGTGTAGATGGGTGGGTTAGTGTTCCCTTGCTGGGGTGTAGATGGGTGTGTTAGTGTTCCCTTGCTGGGGTGTAGATGGGTGTGTTAGTGTGTCCTTGCTGGGGTGGAGATGGGTGTGTTAGTGTTCTCTTGCTGGGGTGTAGATGGGTGTGTTAGTGTGTCCTTGCTGGGGTGTAGATGGGTGTGTTAGTGTGTCCTTGCTGGGGTGTAGATGGGTGTGTTAGTGTTCCCTTGCTGGGGTGTAGATGGGTGTGTTAGTGTTCCCTTGCTGGGGTGTAGATGGGTGTGTTAGTGTGTCCTTGCTGGGGTGTAGATGGGTGTGTTAGTGTGTCCTTGCTGGGGTGTAGATGGGTGTGTTAGTGTGTCCTTGCTGGGGTGAAGATGGGTGTGTTAGTGTGTCCTTGCTGGGGTGTAGATGGGTGTGTTAGTGTGTCCTTGCTGGGGTGTAGATGGGTGTGTTAGTGTTCCCTTGCTGGGGTGTAGATGGGTGTGTTAGTGTTCCCTTGCTGGGGTGTAGATGGGTGTGTTAGTGTGTCCTTGCTGGGGTGTAGATGGGTGTGTTAGTGTTCCCTTGCTGGGGTGTAGATGGGTGTGTTAGTGTGTCCTTGCTGGGGTGTAGATGGGTGTGTTAGTGTGTCCTTGCTGGGGTGTAGATGGGTGTGTTAGTGTTCCCTTGCTGGGGTGTAGATGGGTGTGTTAGTGTTCCCTTGCTGGGGTGTAGATGGGTGTGTTAGTGTGTCCTTGCTGGGGTGTAGATGGGTGGGTTACTGTGTCCTTGCTGGGGTGTAGATGGGTGTGTTAGTGTTCCCTTGCTGGGGTGTAGATGGGTGTGTTAGTGTGTCCTTGCTGGGGTGTAGATGGGTGTGTTAGTGTGTCCTTGCTGGGGTGTAGATGGGTGTGTTAGTGTTCCCTTGCTGGGGTGTAGATGGGTGTGTCAGTGTTCCCTTGCTGGGGAGTAGATGGGTGTGTTAGTGTGTCCTTGCTGGGGTGTAGATGGGTGTGTTAGTGTGTCCTTGCTGGGGTGTAGATGGGTATGTTAGTGTTCCCTTGCTGGGGTGTAGATGGGTGTGTTAGTGTTCCCTTGCTGGGGTGTAGATGGGTGTGTTAGTGTGTCCTTGCTGGGGTGTTCATGGGTGTGTTAGTGTTCCCTTGCTGGGGTGTAGATGGGTGTGTTAGTGTTCCCTTGCTGGGGTGTAGATGGGTGTGTTAGTGTGCCCTTGCTGGGGTGTAGGTGGGTGTGTTAGTGTTCCCTTGCTGGGGTGTAGATGGGTGTGTTAGTGTGTCCTTGCTGGGGTGTAGATGGGTGTGTTAGTGTTCCCTTGCTGGGGTGTAGATGGGTGTGTTAGTGTGTCCTTGCTGGGGTGTAGATGGGTGTGTTAGTGTGTCCTTGCTGGGGTGTAGATGGGTGTGTTAGTGTGTCCTTGCTGGGGTGTAGATGGGTGTGTTAGTGTGTCCTTGCTAGGATGTAGATGGGTGTGTTAGTGTGTCCTTGCTGGGGTGTAGATGGGTGGGTTAGTGTTCCCTTGCTGGGGTGTAGATGGGAGTGTTAGTGTGTCCTTGCTGGGGTGTAGATGGGTGTGTTAGTGTGTCCTTGCTGGGGTGTAGATGGGTGTGTTAGTGTGTCCTTGCTGGGGTGTAGATGGGTGTGTTAGTGTGTCCTTGCTGGGGTGTAGATGGGTGTGTTAGTGTGTCCTTGCTGGGGTGTAGATGGGTGTGTTAGTGTTCGCTTGCTGGGGTGTAGATGGGTGTGTTAGTGTGTCCTTGCTGGGGTGTAGATGGGTGTGTTAGTGTTCCCTTGCTGGGGTGTAGATGGGTGTGTTAGTGTGTCCTTGCTGGGGTGTAGATGGGTGTGTTAGTGTGTCCTTGCTGGGGTGTAGATGGGTGTGTTAGTTTTCCCTTGCTGGGGTGTAGATGGGTGTGTTAGTGTTCCCTTGCTGAGGTGTAGATGGGTGTGTTAGTGTGTCCTTGCTGGGGTGTAGATGGGTGTGTTAGTGTGTCCTTGCTGGGGTGTAGATGGGTGTGTTAGTGTGTCCTTGCTGGGGTGTAGATGGGTGTGTTAGTGTTCCCTTGCTGGGGTGTAGATGGGTGTGTTAGTGTTCCCTTGCTGGGGTGTAGATTGGTGTGTTAGTGTTCCCTTGCTGGGGTGTAGATGGGTGTGTTAGTGTGTCCTTGCTGGGGTGTAGATGGGTGTGTTAGTGTTCCCTTGCTGGGGTGTAGATGGGTGTGTTAGTGTTCCCTTGCTGGGGTGTAGATGGGTGTGTTAGTGTTCCCTTGCTCGGGTGTAGATGGGTGTGTTATTGTGTCCTTGCTGGGGTGTAGATGGGTGTGTTAGTGTGTCCTTGCTGGGGTGTAGATGGGTGTGTTAGTGTGTCCTTGCTGGGGTGTAGATGGGTGTGTTAGTGTGTCCTTGCTGGGGTGTAGATGGGTGTGTTAGTGTGTCCTTGCTGGGGTGAAGATGGGTGTGTTAGTGTGTCCTTGCTGGGGTGTAGATGGGTGTGTTAGTGTTCCCTTGCTGGGGTGTAGATGGGTGTGTTAGTGTTCCCTTGCTGGGGTGTAGATGGGTGTGTTAGTGTGTCCTTGCTGGGGTGTAGATGGGTGTGTTAGTGTTCCCTTGCTGGGGTGTAGATGGGTGTGTTAGTGTTCCCTTGCTGGGGTGTAGATGGGTGTGTTAGTGTTCCCTTGCTGAGGTGTAGATGGGTGTGTTAGTGTGTCCTTGCTGGGGTGTAGCTGGGTGTGTTAGTGTGTCCTTGCTGGGGTGTAGATGGGTGTGTTAGTGTGTCCTTGCTGGGGTGTAGATGGGTGTGTTAGTGTTCCCTTGCTGGGGTGTAGATGGGTGTGTTAGTGTTCCCTTGCTGGGGTGTAGACTGGTGTGTTAGTGTTCCCTTGCTGGGGTGTAGATGGGTGTGTTAGTGTGTCCTTGCTGGGGAGTAGATGGGTGTGTTAGTGTTCCCTTGCTGGGGTGTAGATGGGTGTGTTAGTGTTCCCTTGCTGGGGTGTAGATGGGTGTGTTAGTGTTCCCTTGCTCGGGTGTAGATGGGTGTGTTATTGTGTCCTTGCTGGGGTGTAGATGGGTGTGTTAGTGTGTCCTTGCTGGGGTGTAGATGGGTGTGTTAGTGTGTCCTTGCTGGGGTGAAGATGGGTGTGTTAGTGTGTCCTTGCTGGGGTGTAGATGGGTTTGTTAGTGTGTCCTTGCTGGGGTGTAGATGGGTGTGTTAGTGTTCCCTTGCTGGGGTGTAGATGGGTGTGTTAGTGTTCCCTTGCTGGGGTGTAGATGGGTGTGTTAGTGTGTCCTTGCTGGGGTGTAGATGGGTGTGTTAGTGTTCCCTTGCTGGGGTGTAGATGGGTGTGTTAGTGTTCCCTTGCTGGGGTGTAGATGGGTGTGTTAGTGTGTCCTTGCTGGGGTGTAGATGGGTGTGTTAGTGTGTCCTTGCTGGGGTGTAGATGGGTGTGTTAGTGTTCCCTTGCTGGGGTGTAGATGGGTTTGTTAGTGTTCCCTTGCTGGGGTGTAGATGGGTGTGTTAGTGTGTCCTTGCTGGGGTGTAGATGGGTGGGTTACTGTGTCCTTGCTGGGGTGTAGATGGGTGTGTTAGTGTTCCCTTGCTGGGTGTAGATGGGTGTGTTAGTGTTCCCTTGCTGGGGTGTAGATGGGTGTGTTAGTGTTCCCTTGCTGGGGTGGAGATGGGTGTGTTAGTGTTCCCTTGCTGGGGAGTAGATGGGTGTGTTAGTGTGTCCTTGCTGGGGTGTAGATGGGTGTGTTAGTGTGTCCTTGCTGGGGTGTAGATGGGTGTGTTAGTGTTCCCTTGCTGGGGTGTAGATGGGTGTGTTAGTGTTCCCTTGCTGGGGTGTAGATGGGTGTGTTAGTGTGTCCTTGCTGGGGTGTTCATGGGTGTGTTAGTGTTCCCTTGCTGGGGTGTAGATGGGTGTGTTAGTGTTCCCTTGCTGGGGTGTAGATGGGTGTGTTAGTGTGCCCTTGCTGGGGTGTAGGTGGGTGTGTTAGTGTTCCCTTGCTGGGGTGTAGATGGGTGTGTTAGTGTGTCCTTGCTGGGGTGTAGATGGGTGTGTTAGTGTTCCCTTGCTGGGGTGTAGATGGGTGTGTTAGTGTGTCCTTGCTGGGGTGTAGATTGGTGTGGTAGTGTGTCCTTGCTGGGGTGTAGATGGGTGTGTTAGTGTTCCCTTGCTGGGGTGTAGATGGGTGTGTTAGTGTGTCCTTGCTGGGGTGTAGATGGGTGTGTTAGTGTGTCCTTGCTGGTGTGTAGATGGGTGGGTTAGTGTTCCCTTGCTGGGGTGTAGATGGGTGTGTTAGTGTGTCCTTGCTGGGGTGTAGATGGGTGTGTTAGTGTGTCCTTGCTGGGGTGTAGATGGGTATGTTAGTGTGTCCTTGCTGGGGTGTAGATGGGTGTGTTAGTGTGTCCTTGCTGGGGTGTAGATGGGTGTGTTAGTGTGTCCTTGCTGGGGTGTAGATGGGTGTGTCAGTATTCTGTTCCTGGGTTGTGGCTGGTTTATTTGATGTGTTTGTCCCCCTCGGTCAGTCGGGTGAATTCTCTCTGGTGTAGATATCCGCCGGATTATAGCCCATTTTCCTTGCGGGAACTGAATTAGCAGATGGTCTTTAATCGGGGCAAGTGTGAGGTGCTGCACTTTGTAAGTTCAATACTTGGGGAGTAATCACTTGTGTCTGGTATAGACCTGAACAGCATTACTGTCCCATCCTATCGTTGGGTTCAAGCCCATCGCTCCCTGAAAGAGACCACTCCCCTCGATCGGGTGGTCTGGATGGTGTTTGGCACCCTTGCTTTCCTGGTTTGGGGAACTGAGTGCCAAAGCCAGGACCTGATTTTCCTGCTGTGTCAGACTTCGGTGCAGCCACATTTTGGATTCTTCCCTTCTGTCCTGGTGTAGATGGGTGTGTTAGTGTTCCCTTGCTGGGGTGTAGATGGGTGTGTTAGTGTGTCATTGCTGGGGTGTAGATGGGTGTGTTAGTGTGTCCTTGCTGGGGTGTAGATGGGTGTGTTAGTGTTCCCTTGCTGGGGTGTAGATGGGTGTGTTAGTGTTCCTTTGCTGGGGTGTAGATGGGTGTGTTAGTGTTCCCTTGCTGGGGTGTAGATGGGTGTGTTAGTGTGTCCTTGCTGGGGTGTAGATGGGTGTGTTAGTGTGTCCTTGCTGGTGTGTAGATGGGTGTGTTAGTGTTCCCTTGCTGGGGTGTAGATGGGTGTGTTAGTGTGTCCTTGCTGGGGTGTAGATGGGTGTGTTAGTGTTCCCTTGCTGGGGTGTAGATGGGTGTGTTAGTGTTCCCTTGCTGGGGTGTAGATGGGTGTGTTAGTGTGTCCTTGCTGGGGTGTAGATGGGTGTGTTAGTGTGTCCTTGCTGGGGTGTAGATGGGTGTGTTAGTGTTCCCTTGCTGGGGTGTAGATGGGTGTGTTAGTGTTCCCTTGCTGGGGTGTAGATGGGTGTGTTAGTGTGTCCTTGCTGGGGTGTAGATGGGTGTGTTAGTGTTCCCTTGCTGGGGTGTAGATGGGTGTGTTAGTGTGTCCTTGCTGGGGTGTAGATGGGTGTGTTAGTGTGTCCTTGCTGGGGTGTAGATGGGTGTGTTAGTGTTCCCTTGCTGGGGTGTAGATGGGTGTGTTAGTGTTCCCTTGCTGGGGTGTAGATGGGTGTGTTAGTGTGTCCTTGCTGGGGTGTAGATGGGTGTGTTAGTGTGTCCTTGCTGGGGTGTAGATGGGTGTGTTAGTGTGTCTTTGCTGGGGTGAAGATGGGTGTGTTAGTGTGTCCTTGCTGGGGTGTAGATGGGTGTGTTAGTGTTCCCTTGCTGGGGTGTAGATGGGTGTGTTAGTGTTCCCTTGCTGGGGTGTAGATGGGTGTGTTAGTGTGTCCTTGCTGGGGTGCAGATGGGTGTGTTAGTGTTCCCTTGCTGGGGTGTAGATGGGTGTGTTAGTGTGTCCTTGCTGGGGTGTAGATGGGTGTGTTAGTGTTCCCTTGCTGGGGTGTAGATGGGTGTGTTAGTGTTCCCTTGCTGGGGTGTAGATGGGTGTGTTAGTGTGTCCTTGCTGGGGTGTAGATGGGTGGGTTACTGTGTCCTTGCTGGGGTGTAGATGGGTGTGTTAGTGTTCCCTTGCTGGGGTGTAGATGGGTGTGTTAGTGTTCCCTTGCTGGGGTGTAGATGGGTGTGTTAGTGTGTCCTTGCTGGGGTGTAGATGGGTGTGTTAGTCTGTCCTTGCTGGGGTGTAGATGGGTGTGTTAGTGTTCCCTTGCTGGGGTGTAGATGGGTGTGTCAGTGTTCCCTTGCTGGGGAGTAGATGGGTGTGTTAGTGTGTCCTTGCTGGGGTGTAGATGGGTGTGTTAGTGTGTCCTTGCTGGGGTGTAGATGGGTGTGTTAGTGTTCCCTTGCTGGGGTGTAGATGGGTGTGTTAGTGTTCCCTTGCTGGGGTGTAGATGGGTGTGTTAGTGTGTCCTTGCTGGGGTGTTCATGGGTGTGTTAGTGTTCCCTTGCTGGGGTGTAGATGGGTGTGTTAGTGTGTCCTTGCTGGGGTGTAGATGGGTGTGTTAGTGTGCCCTTGCTGGGGTGTAGGTGGGTGTGTTAGTGTTCCCTTGCTGGGGTGTAGATGGGTGTGTTAGTGTGTCCTTGCTGGGGTGTAGATGGGTGTGTTAGTGTTCCCTTGCTGGGGTGTAGATGGGTGTGTTAGTGTGTCCTTGCTGGGGTGTAGATGGGTGTGTTAGTGTGTCCTTGCTGGGGTGTAGATGGGTGTGTTAGTGTTCCCTTGCTGGGGTGTAGATGGGTGTGTTTGTGTGTCCTTGCTGGGGTGTAGGTGGGTGTGTTAGTGTGTCCTTGCTGGGGTGTAGATGGGTGGGTTAGTGTTCCCTTGCTGGGGTGTAGATGGGTGTGTTAGTGTGTCCTTGCTGGGGTGTAGATGGGTGTGTTAGTGTGTCCTTGCTGGGGTGTAGATGGGTGTGTTAGTGTGTCCTTGCTGGGGTGTAGATGGGTGTGTTAGTGTGTCGTTGCTGGGGTGTAGATGGGTGTGTTAGTGTGTCCTTGCTGGGGTGTAGATGGGTGTGTTAGTGTTCGCTTGCTGGGGTGTAGATGGGTGTGTTAGTGTGTCCTTGCTGGGGTGTAGATGGGTGTGTTAGTGTTCCCTTGCTGGGGTGTAGATGGGTGTGTTAGTGTGTCCTTGCTGGGGTGTAGATGGGTGTGTTAGTGTGTCCTTGCTGGGGTGTAGATGGGTGTGTTAGTGTTCCCTTGCTGGGGTGTAGATGGGTGTGTTAGTGTGTCCTTGCTGGGGTGTAGATGGGTGTGTTAGTGTGTCCTTGCTGGGGTGTAGATGGGTGTGTTAGTGTTCCCTTGCTGGGGTGTAGATTGGTGTGTTAGTGTTCCCTTGCTGGGGTGTAGATGGGTGTGTTAGTGTGTCCTTGCTGGGGTGTAGATGGGTGTGTTAGTGTTCTCTTGCTGGGGTGTAGATGGGTGTGTTAGTGTTCCCTTGCTCGGGTGTAGATGGGTGTGTTATTGTGTCCTTGCTGGGGTGTAGATGGGTGTGTTAGTGTGTCCTTGCTGGGGTGTAGATGGGTGTGTTAGTGTGTCCTTGCTGGGGTGTAGATGGGTGTGTTAGTGTGTCCTTGCTGGGGTGAAGATGGGTGTGTTAGTGTGTCCTTGCTGGGGTGTAGATGGGTTTGTTAGTGTGTCCTTGCTGGGGTGTAGATGGGTGTGTTAGTGTTCCCTTGCTGGGGTGTAGATGGGTGTGTTAGTGTGTCCTTGCTGGGGTGTAGATGGGTGTGTTAGTGTTCCCTTGCTGGGGTGTAGATGGGTGTGTTAGTGTTCCCTTGCTGGGGTGTAGATGGGTGTGTTAGTGTTCCCTTGCTGAGGTGTAGATGGGTGTGTTAGTGTGTCCTTGCTGGGGTGTAGACGGGTGTGTTAGTGTTCCCTTGCTGGGGTGTAGATGGGTGTGTTAGTGTTCCCTTGCTGGGGTGTAGATTGGTGTGTTAGTGTGTCCTTGCTGGGGTGTAGATGGGTGGGTTACTGTGTCCTTGCTGGGGTGTAGATGGGTGTGTTAGTGTTCCCTTGCTGGGGTGTAGATGGGTGTGTTAGTGTTCCCTTGCTGGGGTGTAGATGGGTGTGTTAGTGTGTCCTTGCTGGGGTGTAGATGGGTGTGTTAGTCTGTCCTTGCTGGGGTGTAGATGGGTGTGTTAGTGTTCCCTTGCTGGGGTGTAGATGGGTGTGTTAGTGTGTCCTTGCTGGGGTGTAGATGGGTGTGTTAGTGTGTCCTTGCTGGGGTGTAGATGGGTGTGTTAGTGTTCCCTTGCTGGGGTGTAGATGGGTGTGTTAGTGTTCCCTTGCTGGGGTGTAGATGGGTGTGTTAGTGTGTCCTTGCTGGGGTGTAGATGGGTGTGTTAGTGTGTCCTTGCTGGGGTGTAGATGGGTGTGTTAGTGTGTCCTTGCTGGGGTGTAGATGGGTGTGGTAGTGTGCCCTTGCTGGGGTGTAGGTAGGTGTGTTAGTGTTCCCTTGCTGGGGTGTAGATGGGTGTGTTAGTGTGTCCTTGCTGGGGTGTAGATGGGTGTGTTAGTGTTCCCTTGCTGGGGTGTAGATGGGTGTGTTAGTGTGTCCTTGCTGGGGTGTAGATGGGTGTGTTAGTGTGTCCTTGCTGGTGTGTAGATGGGTGTGTTAGTGTTCCCTTGCTGGGGTGTAGTTGGGTGTGTTAGTGTGTCCTTGCTGGGGTGTAGATGGGTGTGTTAGTGTGTCCTTGCTGGGGTGTAGATGGGTGGGTTAGTGTTCCCTTGCTGGGGTGTAGATGGGTGTGTTAGTGTGTCCTTGCTGGGGTGTAGATGGGTGTGTTAGTGTGTCCTTGCTGGGGTGTAGATGGGTGTGTTAGTGTGTCCTTGCTGGGGTGTAGATGGGTGTGTTAGTGTGTCCTTGCTGGGGTGTAGATGGGTGTGTTAGTGTTCCCTTGCTGGGGTGTAGATGGGTGTGTTAGTGTGTCCTTGCTGGGGTGTAGATGGGTGTGTTAGTGTGTCCTTGCTGGGGTGTAGATGGGTGTGTTAGTGTTCCCTTGCTGGGGTGTAGATGGGTGTGTTAGTGTTCCCTTGCTGGGGTGTAGATGGGTGTGTTAGTGTGTCCTTGCTGGGGTGTAGATGGGTGGGTTACTGTGTCCTTGCTGGGGTGTAGATGGGTGTGTTAGTGTTCCCTTGCTGGGGTGTAGATGGGTGTGTTAGTGTTCCCTTGCTGGGGTGTAGATGGGTGTGTTAGTGTGTCCTTGCTGGGGTGTAGATGGGTGTGTTAGTCTGTCCTTGCTGGGGTGTAGATGGGTGTGTTAGTGTTCCCTTGCTGGGGTGTAGATGGGTGTGTCAGTGTTCCCTTGCTGGGGAGTAGATGGGTGTGTTAGTGTGTCCTTGCTGGGGTGTAGATGGGTGTGTTAGTGTGTCCTTGCTGGGGTGTAGATGGGTGTGTTAGTGTTCCCTTGCTGGGGTGTAGATGGGTGTGTTAGTGTTCCTTGCTGGGGTGTAGATGGGTGTGTTAGTGTGTCCTTGCTGGGGTGTTCATGGGTGTGTTAGTGTTCCCTTGCTGGGATGTAGATGGGTGTGTTAGTGTGTCCTTGCTGGGGTGTAGATGGGTGTGTTAGTGTGCCCTTGCTGGGGTGTAGGTGGGTGTGTTAGTGTTCCCTTGCTGGGGTGTAGATGGGTGTGTTAGTGTGTCCTTGCTGGGGTGTAGATGGGTGTGTTAGTGTGTCCTTGCTGGGGTGTAGATGGGTGTGTTAGTGTGTCCTTGTTGGGGTGTAGATGGGTGTGTTAGTGTTCCCTTGCTGGGGTGTAGATGGGTGTGTTAGTGTGTCCTTGCTGGGATGTAGGTGGGTGTGTTAGTGTGTCCTTGCTGGGGTGTAGATGGGTGGGTTAGTGTTCCCTTGCTGGGGTGTAGATGGGTGTGTTAGTGTGTCCTTGCTGGGGTGTAGATGGGTGTGTTAGTGTGTCCTTGCTGGGGTGTAGATGGGTGTGTTAGTGTGTCCTTGCTGGGGTGTAGATGGGTGTGTTAGTGTGTCGTTGCTGGGGTGTAGATGGGTGTGTTAGTGTGTCCTTGCTGGGGTGTAGATGGGTGTGTTAGTGTTCGCTTGCTGGGGTGTAGATGGGTGTGTTAGTGTGTCCTTGCTGGGGTGTAGATGGGTGTGTTAGTGTTCCCTTGCTGGGGTGTAGATGGGTGTGTTAGTGTGTCCTTGCTGGGGTGTAGATGGGTGTGTTAGTGTGTCCTTGCTGGGGTGTAGATGGGTGTGTTAGTGTTCCCTTGCTGGGGTGTAGATGGGTTTGTTAGTGTTCCCTTGCTGGGGTGTAGATGGGTGTGTTAGTGTGTCCTTGCTGGGGTGTAGATGGGTGTGTTAGTGTGTCCTTGCTGGGGTGTAGATGGGTGTGTTAGTGTTCCCTTGCTGGGGTGTAGATTGGTGTGTTAGTGTGTCCTTGCTGGGGTGTAGATGGGTGTGTTAGTGTTCCCTTGCTGGGGTGTAGATGGGTGTGTTAGTGTTCTCTTGCTGGGGTGTAGATGGGTGTGTTAGTGTTCCCTTGCTCGGGTGTAGATGGGTGTGTTATTGTGTCCTTGCTGGGGTGTAGATGGGTGTGTTAGTGTGTCCTTGCTGGGGTGTAGATGGGTGTGTTAGTGTGTCCTTGCTGGGGTGTAGATGGGTGTGTTAGTGTGTCCTTGCTGGGGTGAAGATGGGTGTGTTAGTGTGTCCTTGCTGGGGTGTAGATGGGTTTGTTAGTGTGTCCTTGCTGGGGTGTAGATGGGTGTGTTAGTGTTCCCTTGCTGGGGTGTAGATGGGTGTGTTAGTGTGTCCTTGCTGGGGTGTAGATGGGTGTGTTAGTGTTCCCTTGCTGGGGTGTAGATGGGTGTGTTAGTGTTCCCTTGCTGGGGTGTAGATGGGTGTGTTAGTGTGTCCTTGCTGGGGTGCAGATGGGTGTGTTAGTGTTCCCTTGCTGGGGTGTAGATGGGTGTGTTAGTGTGTCCTTGCTGGGGTGTAGATGGGTGTGTTAGTGTTCCCTTGCTGGGGTGTAGATGGGTGTGTTAGTGTTCCCTTGCTGGGGTGTAGATGGGTGTGTTAGTGTGTCCTTGCTGGGGTGTAGATGGGTGGGTTACTGTGTCCTTGCTGGGGTGTAGATGGGTGTGTTAGTGTTCCCTTGCTGGGGTGTAGATGGGTGTGTTAGTGTTCCCTTGCTGGGGTGTAGATGGGTGTGTTAGTGTGTCCTTGCTGGGGTGTAGATGGGTGTGTTAGTCTGTCCTTGCTGGGGTGTAGATGGGTGTGTTAGTGTTCCCTTGCTGGGGTGTAGATGGGTGTGTCAGTGTTCCCTTGCTGGGGAGTAGATGGGTGTGTTAGTGTGTCCTTGCTGGGGTGTAGATGGGTGTGTTAGTGTGTCCTTGCTGGGGTGTAGATGGGTGTGTTAGTGTTCCCTTGCTGGGGTGTAGATGGGTGTGTTAGTGTGTCCTTGCTGGGGTGTAGATGGGTGTGTTAGTGTGTCCTTGCTGGGGTGTAGATGGGTGTGTTAGTGTTCCCTTGCTGGGGTGTAGATGGGTGTGTTAGTGTGTCCTTGCTGGGGTGTTCATGGGTGTGTTAGTGTTCCCTTGCTGGGGTGTAGATGGGTGTGTTAGTGTGTCCTTGCTGGGGTGTAGATGGGTGTGTTAGTGTGCCCTTGCTGGGGTGTAGATGGGTGTGTTAGTGTGTCCTTGCTGGGGTGTAGATGGGTGTGTTAGTGTTCCCTTGCTGGGGTGTAGATGGGTGTGTTAGTGTGTCCTTGCTGGGGTGTAGATGGGTGTGTTAGTGTGTCCTTGCTGGGGTGTAGATGGGTGTGTTAGTGTTCCCTTGCTGGGGTGTAGATGGGTGTGTTTGTGTGTCCTTGCTGGGGTGTAGGTGGGTGTGTTAGTGTGTCCTTGCTGGGGTGTAGATGGGTGGGTTAGTGTTCCCTTGCTGGGGTGTAGATGGGTGTGTTAGTGTGTCCTTGCTGGGGTGTAGATGGGTGTGTTAGTGTGTCCTTGCTGGGGTGTAGATGGGTGTGTTAGTGTGTCCTTGCTGGGGTGTAGATGGGTGTGTTAGTGTGTCGTTGCTGGGGTGTAGATGGGTGTGTTAGTGTGTCCTTGCTGGGGTGTAGATGGGTGTGTTAGTGTTCGCTTGCTGGGGTGTAGATGGGTGTGTTAGTGTGTCCTTGCTGGGGTGTAGATGGGTGTGTTAGTGTTCCCTTGCTGGGGTGTAGATGGGTGTTTTAGTGTGTCCTTGCTGGGGTGTAGATGGGTGTGTTAGTGTGTCCTTGCTGGGGTGTAGATGGGTGTGTTAGTGTTCCCTTGCTGGGGTGTAGATGGGTGTGTTAGTGTGTCCTTGCTGGGGTGTAGATGGGTGTGTTAGTGTGTCCTTGCTGGGGTGTAGATGGGTGTGTTAGTGTTCCCTTGCTGGGGTGTAGATTGGTGTGTTAGTGTTCCCTTGCTGGGGTGTAGATGGGTGTGTTAGTGTGTCCTTGCTGGGGTGTAGATGGGTGTGTTAGTGTTCTCTTGCTGGGGTGTAGATGGGTGTGTTAGTGTTCCCTTGCTCGGGTGTAGATGGGTGTGTTATTGTGTCCTTGCTGGGGTGTAGATGGGTGTGTTAGTGTGTCCTTGCTGGGGTGTAGATGGGTGTGTTAGTGTGTCCTTGCTGGGGTGTAGATGGGTGTGTTAGTGTGTCCTTGCTGGGGTGAAGATGGGTGTGTTAGTGTGTCCTTGCTGGGGTGTAGATGGGTTTGTTAGTGTGTCCTTGCTGGGGTGTAGATGGGTGTGTTAGTGTTCCCTTGCTGGGGTGTAGATGGGTGTGTTAGTGTGTCCTTGCTGGGGTGTAGATGGGTGTGTTAGTGTTCCCTTGCTGGGGTGTAGATGGGTGTGTTAGTGTTCCCTTGCTGGGGTGTAGATGGGTGTGTTAGTGTTCCCTTGCTGAGGTGTAGATGGGTGTGTTAGTGTGTCCTTGCTGGGGTGTAGATGGGTGTGTTAGTGTGTCCGTGCTGGGGTGTAGATGGGTGTGTTAGTGTGTCCTTGCTGGGGTGTAGACGGGTGTGTTAGTGTTCCCTTGCTGGGGTGTAGATGGGTGTGTTAGTGTTCCCTTGCTGGGGTGTAGATTGGTGTGTTAGTGTGTCCTTGCTGGGGTGTAGATGGGTGGGTTACTGTGTCCTTGCTGGGGTGTAGATGGGTGTGTTAGTGTTCCCTTGCTGGGGTGTAGATGGGTGTGTTAGTGTTCCCTTGCTGGGGTGTAGATGGGTGTGTTAGTGTGTCCTTGCTGGGGTGTAGATGGGTGTGTTAGTCTGTCCTTGCTGGGGTGTAGATGGGTGTGTTAGTGTTCCCTTGCTGGGGTGTAGATGGGTGTGTTAGTGTGTCCTCGCTGGGGTGTAGATGGGTGTGTTAGTGTGTCCTTGCTGGGGTGTAGATGGGTGTGTTAGTGTTCCCTTGCTGGGGTGTAGATGGGTGTGTTAGTGTTCCCTTGCTGGGGTGTAGATGGGTGTGTTAGTGTGTCCTTGCTGGGGTGTAGATGGGTGTGTTAGTGTGTCCTTGCTGGGGTGTAGATGGGTGTGTTAGTGTGTCCTTGCTGGGGTGTAGATGGGTGTGTTAGTGTGCCCTTGCTGGGGTGTAGGTAGGTGTGTTAGTGTTCCCTTGCTGGGGTGTAGATGGGTGTGTTAGTGTGTCCTTGCTGGGGTGTTGATGGGTGTGTTAGTGTTCCCTTGCTGGGGTGTAGATGGGTGTGTTAGTGTGTCCTTGCTGGGGTGTAGATGGGTGTGTTAGTGTGTCCTTGCTGGTGTGTAGATGGGTGTGTTAGTGTTCCCTTGCTGGGGTGTAGATGGGTGTGTTAGTGTGTCCTTGCTGGGATGTAGATGGGTGTGTTAGTGTGTCCTTGCTGGGGTGTAGATGGGTGGGTTAGTGTTCCCTTGCTGGGGTGTAGATGGGTGTGTTAGTGTGTCCTTGCTGGGGTGTAGATGGGTGTGTTAGTGTGTCCTTGCTGGGGTGTAGATGGGTGTGTTAGTGTGTCCTTGCTGGGGTGTAGATTGGTGTGTTAGTGTGTCCTTGCTGGGGTGTAGATGGGTGTGTTAGTGTTCCCTTGCTGGGGTGTAGATGGGTGTGTTAGTGTGTCCTGCTGGGGTGTAGATGGGTGTGTTAGTGTGTCCTTGCTGGGGTGTAGATGGGTGTGTTAGTGTTCCCTTGCTGGGGTGTAGATGGGTGTGTTAGTGTTCCCTTGCTGGGGTGTAGATGGGTGTGTTAGTGTGTCCTTGCTGGGGTGTAGATGGGTGGGTTACTGTGTCCTTGCTGGGGTGTAGATGGGTGTGTTAGTGTTCCCTTGCTGGGGTGTAGATGGGTGTGTTAGTGTTCCCTTGCTGGGGTGTAGATGGGTGTGTTAGTGTGTCCTTGCTGGGGTGTAGATGGGTGTGTTAGTCTGTCCTTGCTGGGGTGTAGATGGGTGTGTTAGTGTTCCCTTGCTGGGGTGTAGATGGGTGTGTCAGTGTTCCCTTGCTGGGGAGTAGATGGGTGTGTTAGTGTGTCCTTGCTGGGGTGTAGATGGGTGTGTTAGTGTGTCCTTGCTGGGGTGTAGATGGGTGTGTTAGTGTTCCCTTGCTGGGGTGTAGATGGGTGTGTTAGTGTTCCTTGCTGGGGTGTAGATGGGTGTGTTAGTGTGTCCTTGCTGGGGTGTTCATGGGTGTGTTAGTGTTCCCTTGCTGGGATGTAGATGGGTGTGTTAGTGTGTCCTTGCTGGGGTGTAGATGGGTGTGTTAGTGTGCCCTTGCTGGGGTGTAGGTGGGTGTGTTAGTGTTCCCTTGCTGGGGTGTAGATGGGTGTGTTAGTGTGTCCTTGCTGGGGTGTAGATGGGTGTGTTAGTGTGTCCTTGCTGGGGTGTAGATGGGTGTGTTTGTGTGTCCTTGCTGGGGTGTAGATGGGTGTGTTAGTGTTCCCTTGCTGGGGTGTAGATGGGTGTGTTAGTGTGTCCTTGCTGGGATGTAGGTGGGTGTGTTAGTGTGTCCTTGCTGGGGTGTAGATGGGTGGGTTAGTGTTCCCTTGCTGGGGTGTAGATGGGTGTGTTAGTGTGTCCTTGCTGGGGTGTAGATGGGTGTGTTAGTGTGTCCTTGCTGGGGTGTAGATGGGTGTGTTAGTGTGTCCTTGCTGGGGTGTAGATGGGTGTGTTAGTGTGTCGTTGCTGGGGTGTAGATGGGTGTGTTAGTGTGTCCTTGCTGGGGTGTAGATGGGTGTGTTAGTGTTCGCTTGCTGGGGTGTAGATGGGTGTGTTAGTGTGTCCTTGCTGGGGTGTAGATGGGTGTGTTAGTGTTCCCTTGCTGGGGTGTAGATGGGTGTGTTAGTGTGTCCTTGCTGGGGTGTAGATGGGTGTGTTAGTGTGTCCTTGCTGGGGTGTAGATGGGTGTGTTAGTGTTCCCTTGCTGGGGTGTAGATGGGTGTGTTAGTGTTCCCTTGCTGGGGTGTAGATGGGTGTGTTAGTGTGTCCTTGCTGGGGTGTAGATGGGTGTGTTAGTGTGTCCTTGCTGGGGTGTAGATGGGTGTGTTAGTGTTCCCTTGCTGGGGTGTAGATTGGTGTGTTAGTGTTCCCTTGCTGGGGTGTAGATGGGTGTGTTAGTGTGTCCTTGCTGGGGTGTAGATGGGTGTGTTAGTGTTCCCTTGCTGGGGTGTAGATGGGTGTGTTAGTGTTCTCTTGCTGTGGTGTAGATGGGTGTGTTAGTGTTCCCTTGCTCGGGTGTAGATGGGTGTGTTATTGTGTCCTTGCTGGGGTGTAGATGGGTGTGTTAGTGTGTCCTTGCTGGGGTGTAGATGGGTGTGTTAGTGTGTCCTTGCTGGGGTGTAGATGGGTGTGTTAGTGTGTCTTTGCTGGGGTGAAGATGGGTGTGTTAGTGTGTCCTTGCTGGGGTGTAGATGGGTTTGTTAGTGTGTCCTTGCTGGGGTGTAGATGGGTGTGTTAGTGTTCCCTTGCTGGGGTGTAGATGGGTGTGTTAGTGTGTCCTTGCTGGGGTGTAGATGGGTGTGTTAGTGTTCCCTTGCTGGGGTGTAGATGGGTGTGTTAGTGTTCCCTTGCTGGGGTGTAGATGGGTGTGTTAGTGTGTCCTTGCTGGGGTGTAGATGGGTGTGTTAGTGTGTCCTTGCTGGGGTGTAGATGGGTGTGTTAGTGTTCCCTTGCTGGGGTGTAGATGGGTGTGTTAGTGTTCCCTTGCTGGGGTGTAGATGGGTGTGTTAGTGTGTCCTTGCTGGGGTGTAGATGGGTGTGTTAGTGTTCCCTTGCTGGGGTGTAGATGGGTGTGTTAGTGTTCCCTTGCTGGGGTGTAGATGGGTGTGTTAGTGTGTCCTTGCTGGGGTGTAGATGGGTGTGTTAGTGTGTCCTTGCTGGGGTGTAGATGGGTGTGTTAGTGTGTCTTTGCTGGGGTGAAGATGGGTGTGTTAGTGTGTCCGTGCTGGGGTGTAGATGGGTGTGTTAGTGTGTCCTTGCTGGGGTGTAGATGGGTGTGTTAGTGTTCCCTTGCTGGGGTGTAGATGGGTGTGTTAGTGTTCCCTTGCTGAGGTGTAGATGGGTGTGTTAGTGTGTCCTTGCTGGGGTGTAGATGGGTGTGTTAGTGTGTCCTTGCTGGGGTGTAGATGGGTGTGTTAGTGTGTCCTTGCTGGGGTGTAGATGGGTGTGTTAGTGTTCCCTTGCTGGGGTGTAGATGGGTGTGTTAGTGTTCCCTTGCTGGGGTGTAGATGGGGGTGTTAGTGTGTCCTTGCTGGGGTGTAGATGGGTGGGTTACTGTGTCCTTGCTGGGGTGTAGATGGGTGTGTTAGTGTTCCCTTGCTGGGGTGTAGATGGGTGTGTTAGTGTGTCCTTGCTGGGGTGTAGATGGGTGTGTTAGTCTGTCCTTGCTGGGGTGTAGATGGGTGTGTTAGTGTTCCCTTGCTGGGGTGTAGATGGGTGTGTTAGTGTGTCCTTGCTGGGGTGTAGATGGGTGTGTTAGTGTGTCCTTGCTGGGGTGTAGATGGGTGTGTTAGTGTTCCCTTGCTGGGGTGTAGATGGGTGTGTTAGTGTGTCCTTGCTGGGGTGTAGATGGGTGTGTTAGTGTGTCCTTGCTGGGGTGTAGATGGGTGTGTTAGTGTGCCCTTGCTGGGGTGTAGGTAGGTGTGTTAGTGTTCCCTTGCTGGGGTGTAGATGGGTGTGTTAGTGTGTCCTTGCTGGGGTGTAGATGGGTGTGTTAGTGTTCCCTTGCTCGGGTGTAGATGGGTGTGTTATTGTGTCCTTGCTGGGGTGTAGATGGGTGTGTTAGTGTGTCCTTGCTGGGGTGTAGATGGGTGTGTTAGTGTGTCTTTGCTGGGGTGAAGATGGGTGTGTTAGTGTTCCCTTGCTGGGGTGTAGATGGGTGTGTTAGTGTTCCCTTGCTGGGGTGTAGATGGGTGTGTTAGTGTGTCCTTGCTGGGGTGTAGATGGGTGTGTTAGTGTTCCCTTGCTGGGGTGTAGATGGGTGTGTTAGTGTTCCCTTGCTGGGGTGTAGATGGGTGTGTTAGTGTGTCCTTGCTGGGGTGTAGATGGGTGTGTTAGTGTGTCCTTGCTGGGGTGTAGATGGGTGTGTTAGTGTGTCTTTGCTGGGGTGAAGATGGGTGTGTTAGTGTGTCCGTGCTGGGGTGTAGATGGGTGTGTTAGTGTGTCCTTGCTGGGGTGTAGATGGGTGTGTTAGTGTTCCCTTGCTGGGGTGTAGATGGGTGTGTTAGTGTTCCCTTGCTGAGGTGTAGATGGGTGTGTTAGTGTGTCCTTGCTGGGGTGTAGATGGGTGTGTTAGTGTGTCCGTCCTGGGGTGTAGATGGGTGTGTTAGTGTGTCCTTGCTGGGGTGTAGATGGGTGTGTTAGTGTTCCCTTGCTGGGGTGTAGATGGGTGTGTTAGTGTTCCCTTGCTGGGGTGTAGATTGGTGTGTTAGTGTGTCCTTGCTGGGGTGTAGATGGGTGGGTTACTGTGTCCTTGCTGGGGTGTAGATGGGTGTGTTAGTGTTCCCTTGCTGGGGTGTAGATGGGTGTGTTAGTGTGTCCTTGCTGGGGTGTAGATGGGTGTGTTAGTCTGTCCTTGCTGGGGTGTAGATGGGTGTGTTAGAGTTCCCTTGCTGGGGTGTAGATGGGTGTGTTAGTGTGTCCTTGCTGGGGTGTAGATGGGTGTGTTAGTGTGTCCTTGCTGGGGTGTAGATGGGTGTGTTAGTGTTCCCTTGCTGGGGTGTAGATGGGTGTGTTAGTGTGTCCTTGCTGGGGTGTAGATGGGTGTGTTAGTGTTCGCTTGCTGGGGTGTAGATGGGTGTGTTAGTGTGTCCTTGCTGGGGTGTAGATGGGTGTGTTAGTGTTCCCTTGCTGGGGTGTAGATGGGTGTGTTAGTGTGTCCTTGCTGGGGTGTAGATGGGTGTGTTAGTGTGTCCTTGCTGGGGTGTAGATGGGTGTGTTAGTGTTCCCTTGCTGGGGTGTAGATGGGTGTGTTAGTGTTCCCTTGCTGGGGTGTAGATGGGTGTGTTAGTGTGTCCTTGCTGGGGTGTAGATGGGTGTGTTAGTGTGTCCTTGCTGGGGTGTAGATGGGTGTGTTAGTGTTCCCTTGCTGGGGTGTAGATTGGTGTGTTAGTGTTCCCTTGCTGGGGTGTAGATGGGTGTGTTAGTGTGTCCTTGCTGGGGTGTAGATGGGTGTGTTAGTGTTCCCTTGCTGGGGTGTAGATGGGTGTGTTAGTGTTCTCTTGCTGTGGTGTAGATGGGTGTGTTAGTGTTCCCTTGCTCGGGTGTAGATGGGTGTGTTATTGTGTCCTTGCTGGGGTGTAGATGGGTGTGTTAGTGTGTCCTTGCTGGGGTGTAGATGGGTGTGTTAGTGTGTCCTTGCTGGGGTGTAGATGGGTGTGTTAGTGTGTCTTTGCTGGGGTGAAGATGGGTGTGTTAGTGTGTCCTTGCTGGGGTGTAGATGGGTTTGTTAGTGTGTCCTTGCTGGGGTGTAGATGGGTGTGTTAGTGTTCCCTTGCTGGGGTGTAGATGGGTGTGTTAGTGTGTCCTTGCTGGGGTGTAGATGGGTGTGTTAGTGTTCCCTTGCTGGGGTGTAGATGGGTGTGTTAGTGTTCCCTTGCTGGGGTGTAGATGGGTGTGTTAGTGTGTCCTTGCTGGGGTGTAGATGGGTGTGTTAGTGTGTCCTTGCTGGGGTGTAGATGGGTGTGTTAGTGTTCCCTTGCTGGGGTGTAGATGGGTGTGTTAGTGTTCCCTTGCTGGGGTGTAGATGGGTGTGTTAGTGTGTCCTTGCTGGGGTGTAGATGGGTGTGTTAGTGTTCCCTTGCTGGGGTGTAGATGGGTGTGTTAGTGTTCCCTTGCTGGGGTGTAGATGGGTGTGTTAGTGTGTCCTTGCTGGGGTGTAGATGGGTGTGTTAGTGTGTCCTTGCTGGGGTGTAGATGGGTGTGTTAGTGTGTCTTTGCTGGGGTGAAGATGGGTGTGTTAGTGTGTCCGTGCTGGGGTGTAGATGGGTGTGTTAGTGTGTCCTTGCTGGGGTGTAGATGGGTGTGTTAGTGTTCCCTTGCTGGGGTGTAGATGGGTGTGTTAGTGTTCCCTTGCTGGGGTGTAGATGGGTGTGTTAGTGTGTCCTTGCTGGGGTGTAGATGGGTGTGTTAGTGTGTCCGTCCTGGGGTGTAGATGGGTGTGTTAGTGTGTCCTTGCTGGGGTGTAGATGGGTGTGTTAGTGTTCCCTTGCTGGGGTGTAGATGGGTGTGTTAGTGTTCCCTTGCTGGGGTGTAGATTGGTGTGTTAGTGTGTCCTTGCTGGGGTGTAGATGGGTGGGTTACTGTGTCCTTGCTGGGGTGTAGATGGGTGTGTTAGTGTTCCCTTGCTGGGGTGTAGATGGGTGTGTTAGTGTGTCCTTGCTGGGGTGTAGATGGGTGTGTTAGTCTGTCCTTGCTGGGGTGTAGATGGGTGTGTTAGTGTTCCCTTGCTGGGGTGTAGATGGGTGTGTTAGTGTGTCCTTGCTGGGGTGTAGATGGGTGTGTTAGTGTGTCCTTGCTGGGGTGTAGATGGGTGTGTTAGTGTTCCCTTGCTGGGGTGTAGATGGGTGTGTTAGTGTGTCCTTGCTGGGGTGTAGATGGGTGTGTTAGTGTGTCCTTGCTGGGGTGTAGATGGGTGTGTTAGTGTGCCCTTGCTGGGGTGTAGGTAGGTGTGTTAGTGTTCCCTTGCTGGGGTGTAGATGGGTGTGTTAGTGTGTCCTTGCTGGGGTGTAGATGGGTGTGTTAGTGTTCCCTTGCTCGGGTGTAGATGGGTGTGTTATTGTGTCCTTGCTGGGGTGTAGATGGGTGTGTTAGTGTGTCCTTGCTGGGGTGTAGATGGGTGTGTTAGTGTGTCTTTGCTGGGGTGAAGATGGGTGTGTTAGTGTTCCCTTGCTGGGGTGTAGATGGGTGTGTTAGTGTTCCCTTGCTGGGGTGTAGATGGGTGTGTTAGTGTGTCCTTGCTGGGGTGTAGATGGGTGTGTTAGTGTTCCCTTGCTGGGGTGTAGATGGGTGTGTTAGTGTTCCCTTGCTGGGGTGTAGATGGGTGTGTTAGTGTGTCCTTGCTGGGGTGTAGATGGGTGTGTTAGTGTGTCCTTGCTGGGGTGTAGATGGGTGTGTTAGTGTGTCTTTGCTGGGGTGAAGATGGGTGTGTTAGTGTGTCCGTGCTGGGGTGTAGATGGGTGTGTTAGTGTGTCCTTGCTGGGGTGTAGATGGGTGTGTTAGTGTTCCCTTGCTGGGGTGTAGATGGGTGTGTTAGTGTTCCCTTGCTGAGGTGTAGATGGGTGTGTTAGTGTGTCCTTGCTGGGGTGTAGATGGGTGTGTTACTGTGTCCGTCCTGGGGTGTAGATGGGTGTGTTAGTGTGTCCTTGCTGGGGTGTAGATGGGTGTGTTAGTGTTCCCTTGCTGGGGTGTAGATGGGTGTGTTAGTGTTCCCTTGCTGGGGTGTAGATTGGTGTGTTAGTGTGTCCTTGCTGGGGTGTAGATGGGTGGGTTACTGTGTCCTTGCTGGGGTGTAGATGGGTGTGTTAGTGTTCCCTTGCTGGGGTGTAGATGGGTGTGTTAGTGTGTCCTTGCTGGGGTGTAGATGGGTGTGTTAGTCTGTCCTTGCTGGGGTGTAGATGGGTGTGTTAGTGTTCCCTTGCTGGGGTGTAGATGGGTGTGTTAGTGTGTCCTTGCTGGGGTGTAGATGGGTGTGTTAGTGTGTCCTTGCTGGGGTGTAGATGGGTGTGTTAGTGTTCCCTTGCTGGGGTGTAGATGGGTGTGTTAGTGTGTCCTTGCTGGGGTGTAGATGGGTGTGTTAGTGTGTCCTTGCTGGGGTGTAGATGGGTGTGTTAGTGTGCCCTTGCTGGGGTGTAGATAGGTGTGTTAGTGTTCCCTTGCTGGGGTGTAGATGGGTGTGTTAGTGTGTCCTTGCTGGGGTGTAGATGGGTGTGTTAGTGTTCCCTTGCTGGGGTGTAGATGGGTGTGTTAGTGTGTCCTTGCTGGGGTGTAGATGGGTGTGTTAGTGTGTCCTTGCTGGGGTGTAGATGGGTGTGTTAGTGTTCCCTTGCTGGGGTGTAGATGGGTGTGTTAGTGTGTCCTTGCTGGGATGTAGATGGGTGTGTTAGTGTGTCCTTGCTGGGGTGTAGATGGGTGGGTTAGTGTTCCCTTGCTGGGGTTTAGATGGGTGTGTTAGTGTGTCCTTGCTGGGGTGTAGATGGGTGTGTTAGTGTGTCCTTGCTGGGGTGTAGATGGGTGTGTTAGTGTGTCCTTGCTGGGGTGTA
The DNA here is from genome assembly GCF_020745735.1 of Hemiscyllium ocellatum. NCBI lineage: Eukaryota > Metazoa > Chordata > Chondrichthyes > Orectolobiformes > Hemiscylliidae > Hemiscyllium > Hemiscyllium ocellatum. Next base: position 27,305 of record NW_026869188.1, on the reverse strand, counting down.
GATGGGTGTGTTAGTGTGTCCTTGCTCGGGTGTAGATGGGTGTGTTAGTGTGTCCTTGCTGGGGTGTAGATGGGTGTGTTAGTGTTCCCTTGCTGGGGTGTAGATGGGTGTGTTAGTGTTCCCTTGCTGGGGTGTAGATTGGTGTGTTAGTGTTCCCTTGCTGGGGTGTAGATGGGTGTGTTAGTGTGTCCTTGCTGGGGTGTAGATGGGTGTGTTAGTGTTCCTTTGCTGGGGTGTAGATGGGTGTGTTAGTGTTCCCTTGCTGAGGTGTAGATGGGTGTGTTAGTGTTCCCTTGCTCGGGTGTAGATGGGTGTGTTATTGTGTCCTTGCTGGGGTGTAGATGGGTGTGTTCGTGTGTCCTTGCTGGGATGTAGATGGGTGTGTTAGTGTTCCCTTGCTGGGGTGTAGATGGGTGTGTTAGTGTGTCCTTGCTGGGGTGTAGATGGGTGTGTTAGTCTGTCCTTGCTGGGGTGTAGATGGGTGTGTTAGTGTTCCCTTGCTGGGGTGTAGATGGGTGTGTTAGTGTGTCCTTGCTGGGGTGTAGATGGGTGTGTTAGTGTTCCCTTGCTGGGGTGTAGATGGGTGTGTTAGTGTTCCCTTGCTGGGGTGTAGATGGGTGTGTTAGTGTGTCCTTGCTGGGGTGTAGATGGGTGTGTTAGTGTTCCCTTGCTGGGGTGTAGATGGGTGTGTTAGTGTTCCCTTGCTGGGGTGTAGATGGGTGTGTTAGTGTGTCCTTGCTGGGGTGTAGATGGGTGTGTTAGTGTGTCCTTGCTGGGGTGTAGATGGGTGTGTTAGTGTGTCTTTGCTGGGGTGAAGATGGGTGTGTTAGTGTGTCCGTGCTGGGGTGTAGATGGGTGTGTTAGTGTGTCCTTGCTGGGGTGTAGATGGGTGTGTTAGTGTTCCCTTGCTGGGGTGTAGATGGGTGTGTTAGTGTTCCCTTGCTGGGGTGTAGATGGGTGTGTTAGTGTGTCCTTGCTGGGGTGTAGATGGGTGTGTTAGTGTGTCCGTCCTGGGGTGTAGATGGGTGTGTTAGTGTGTCCTTGCTGGGGTGTAGATGGGTGTGTTAGTGTTCCCTTGCTGGGGTGTAGATGGGTGTGTTAGTGTTCCCTTGCTGGGGTGTAGATTGGTGTGTTAGTGTGTCCTTGCTGGGGTGTAGATGGGTGGGTTACTGTGTCCTTGCTGGGGTGTAGATGGGTGTGTTAGTGTTCCCTTGCTGGGGTGTAGATGGGTGTGTTAGTGTGTCCTTGCTGGGGTGTAGATGGGTGTGTTAGTCTGTCCTTGCTGGGGTGTAGATGGGTGTGTTAGTGTTCCCTTGCTGGGGTGTAGATGGGTGTGTTAGTGTGTCCTTGCTGGGGTGTAGATGGGTGTGTTAGTGTGTCCTTGCTGGGGTGTAGATGGGTGTGTTAGTGTTCCCTTGCTGGGGTGTAGATGGGTGTGTTAGTGTGTCCTTGCTGGGGTGTAGATGGGTGTGTTAGTGTGTCCTTGCTGGGGTGTAGATGGGTGTGTTAGTGTGCCCTTGCTGGGGTGTAGGTAGGTGTGTTAGTGTTCCCTTGCTGGGGTGTAGATGGGTGTGTTAGTGTGTCCTTGCTGGGGTGTAGATGGGTGTGTTAGTGTTCCCTTGCTGGGGTGTAGATGGGTGTGTTAGTGTGTCCTTGCTGGGGTGTAGATGGGTGTGTTAGTGTGTCCTTGCTGGGGTGTAGATGGGTGTGTTAGTGTTCCCTTGCTGGGGTGTAGATGGGTGTGTTAGTGTGTCCTTGCTGGGATGTAGATGTGTGTGTTAGTGTGTCCTTGCTGGGGTGTAGATGGGTGGGTTAGTGTTCCCTTGCTGGGGTTTAGATGGGTGTGTTAGTGTGTCCTTGCTGGGGTGTAGATGGGTGTGTTAGTGTGTCCTTGCTGGGGTGTAGATGGGTGTGTTAGTGTGTCCTTGCTGGGGTGTAGATGGGTGTGTTAGTGTGTCCTTGCTCGGGTGTAGATGGGTGTGTTAGTGTGTCCTTGCTGGGGTGTAGATGGGTGTGTTAGTGTTCCCTTGCTGGGGTGTAGATGGGTGTGTTAGTGTTCCCTTGCTGGGGTGTAGATTGGTGTGTTAGTGTTCCCTTGCTGGGGTGTAGATGGGTGTGTTAGTGTGTCCTTGCTGGGGTGTAGATGGGTGTGTTAGTGTTCCTTTGCTGGGGTGTAGATGGGTGTGTTAGTGTTCCCTTGCTGGGGTGTAGATGGGTGTGTTAGTGTTCCCTTGCTCGGGTGTAGATGGGTGTGTTATTGTGTCCTTGCTGGGGTGTAGATGGGTGTGTTCGTGTGTCCTTGCTGGGGTGTAGATGGGTGTGTTAGTGTTCCCTTGCTGGGGTGTAGATGGGTGTGTTAGTGTGTCCTTGCTGGGGTGTAGATGGGTGTGTTAGTCTGTCCTTGCTGGGGTGTAGATGGGTGTGTTAGTGTTCCCTTGCTGGGGTGTAGATGGGTGTGTTAGTGTGTCCTTGCTGGGGTGTAGATGGGTGTGTTAGTGTTCCCTTGCTGGGGTGTAGATGGGTGTGTTAGTGTTCCCTTGCTGAGGTGTAGATGGGTGTGTTAGTGTGTCCTTGCTGGGGTGTAGATGGGTGTGTTAGTGTGTCCGTCCTGGGGTGTAGATGGGTGTGTTAGTGTGTCCTTGCTGGGGTGTAGATGGGTGTGTTAGTGTTCCCTTGCTGGGGTGTAGATGGGTGTGTTAGTGTTCCCTTGCTGGGGTGTAGATTGGTGTGTTAGTGTGTCCTTGCTGGGGTGTAGATGGGTGGGTTACTGTGTCCTTGCTGGGGTGTAGATGGGTGTGTTAGTGTTCCCTTGCTGGGGTGTAGATGGGTGTGTTAGTGTGTCCTTGCTGGGGTGTAGATGGGTGTGTTAGTCTGTCCTTGCTGGGGTGTAGATGGGTGTGTTAGTGTTCCCTTGCTGGGGTGTAGATGGGTGTGTTAGTGTGTCCTTGCTGGGGTGTAGATGGGTGTGTTAGTGTGTCCTTGCTGGGGTGTAGATGGGTGTGTTAGTGTGTCCTTGCTGGGGTGTAGATGGGTGTGTTAGTGTGTCTTTGCTGGGGTGAAGATGGGTGTGTTAGTGTGTCCGTGCTGGGGTGTAGATGGGTGTGTTAGTGTGTCCTTGCTGGGGTGTAGATGGGTGTGTTAGTGTTCCCTTGCTGGGGTGTAGATGGGTGTGTTAGTGTTCCCTTGCTGAGGTGTAGATGGGTGTGTTAGTGTGTCCTTGCTGGGGTGTAGATGGGTGTGTTAGTGTGTCCGTCCTGGGGTGTAGATGGGTGTGTTAGTGTGTCCTTGCTGGGGTGTAGATGGGTGTGTTAGTGTTCCCTTGCTGGGGTGTAGATGGGTGTGTTAGTGTTCCCTTGCTGGGGTGTAGATTGGTGTGTTAGTGTGTCCTTGCTGGGGTGTAGATGGGTGGGTTACTGTGTCCTTGCTGGGGTGTAGATGGGTGTGTTAGTGTTCCCTTGCTGGGGTGTAGATGGGTGTGTTAGTGTGTCCTTGCTGGGGTGTAGATGGGTGTGTTAGTCTGTCCTTGCTGGGGTGTAGATGGGTGTGTTAGTGTTCCCTTGCTGGGGTGTAGATGGGTGTGTTAGTGTGTCCTTGCTGGGGTGTAGATGGGTGTGTTAGTGTGTCCTTGCTGGGGTGTAGATGGGTGTGTTAGTGTTCCCTTGCTGGGGTGTAGATGGGTGTGTTAGTGTGTCCTTGCTGGGGTGTAGATGGGTGTGTTAGTGTGTCCTTGCTGGGGTGTAGATGGGTGTGTTAGTGTGCCCTTGCTGGGGTGTAGGTAGGTGTGTTAGTGTTCCCTTGCTGGGGTGTAGATGGGTGTGTTAGTGTGTCCTTGCTGGGGTGTAGATGGGTGTGTTAGTGTTCCCTTGCTGGGGTGTAGATGGGTGTGTTAGTGTGTCCTTGCTGGGGTGTAGATGGGTGTGTTAGTGTGTCCTTGCTGGGGTGTAGATGGGTGTGTTAGTGTTCCCTTGCTGGGGTGTAGATGGGTGTGTTAGTGTGTCCTTGCTGGGATGTAGATGGGTATGTTAGTGTGTCCTTGCTGGGGTGTAGATGGGTGGGTTAGTGTTCCCTTGCTGGGGTTTAGATGGGTGTGTTAGTGTGTCCTTGCTGGGGTGTAGATGGGTGTGTTAGTGTGTCCTTGCTGGGGTGTAGATGGGTATGTTAGTGTGTCCTTGCTGGGGTGTAGATGGGTGTGTTAGTGTGTCCTTGCTCGGGTGTAGATGGGTGTGTTAGTGTGTCCTTGCTGGGGTGTAGATGGGTGTGTTAGTGTTCCCTTGCTGGGGTGTAGATGGGTGTGTTAGTGTTCCCTTGCTGGGGTGTAGATTGGTGTGTTAGTGTTCCCTTGCTGGGGTGTAGATGGGTGTGTTAGTGTGTCCTTGCTGGGGTGTAGATGGGTGTGTTAGTGTTCCTTTGCTGGGGTGTAGATGGGTGTGTTAGTGTTCCCTTGCTGAGGTGTAGATGGGTGTGTTAGTGTTCCCTTGCTCGGGTGTAGATGGGTGTGTTATTGTGTCCTTGCTGGGGTGTAGATGGGTGTGTTCGTGTGTCCTTGCTGGGGTGTAGATGGGTGTGTTAGTGTGTCCTTGCTGGGATGTAGATGGGTGTGTTAGTGTGTCTTTGCTGGGGTGAAGATGGGTGTGTTAGTGTGTCCTTGCTGGGGTGTAGATGGGTGTGTTAGTGTTCCCTTGCTGGGGTGTAGATGGGTGTGTTAGTGTGTCCTTGCTGGGGTGTAGATGGGTGTGTTAGTGTGTCCTTGCTGGGGTGTAGATGGTTGTGTTAGTGTTCCCTTGCTGGGGTGTAGATGGGTGTGTTAGTGTTCCCTTGCTGGGGTGTAGATGGGTGTGTTAGTGTGTCCTTGCTGGGGTGTAGATGGGTGTGTTAGTGTGTCTTTGCTGGGGTGAAGATGGGTGTGTTAGTGTGTCCTTGCTGGGGTGTAGATGGGTGTGTTAGTGTTCCCTTGCTGGGGTGTAGATGGGTTTGTTAGTGTTCCCTTGCTGGGGTGTAGATGGGTGTGTTAGTGTGTCCTTGCTGGGGTGTAGATGGGTGCGTTAGTGTTCCCTTGCTGGGGTGTAGATGGGTGTGTTAGTGTGTCCTTGCTGGGGTGTAGATGGGTGTGTTAGTGTGTCCTTGCTGGGGTGTAGATGGGTGTGTTAGTGTTCCCTTGCTGGGGTGTAGATGGGTGTGTTAGTGTTCCCTTGCTGGGGTGTAGATGGGTGTGTTAGTGTGTCCTTGCTGGGGTGTAGATGGGTGGGTTACTGTGTCCTTGCTGGGGTGTAGATGGGTGTGTTAGTGTTCCCTTGCTGGGGTGTAGATGGGTGTGTTAGTGTTCCCTTGCTGGGGTGTAGATGGGTGTGTTAGTCTGTCCTTGCTGGGGTGTAGATGGGTGTGTTAGTGTTCCCTTGCTGGGGTGTAGATGGGTGTGTCAGTGTTCCCTTGCTGGGGAGTAGATGGGTGTGTTAGTGTTCCCTTGCTGGGGAGTAGATGGGTGTGTTTGTGTGTCCTTGCTGGGGTGTAGATGGGTGTGTTAGTGTGTCCTTGCTGGGGTGTAGATGGGTGTGTTAGTGTTCCCTTGCTGGGGTGTAGATGGGTGTGTTAGTGTTCCCTTGCTGGGGTGTAGATGGGTGTGTTAGTGTGTCCTTGCTGGGGTGTTCATGGGTGTGTTAGTGTTCCCTTGCTGGGGTGTAGATGGGTGTGTTAGTGTGTCCTTGCTGGGGTGTAGATGGGTGTGTTAGTGTGCCCTTGCTGGGGTGTAGGTGGGTGTGTTAGTGTTCCCTTGCTGGGGTGTAGATGGGTGTGTTAGTGTGTCCTTGCTGGGGTGTAGATGGGTGTGTTAGTGTTCCCTTGCTGGGGTGTAGATGGGTGTGTTAGTGTGTCCTTGCTGGGGTGTAGATGGGTGTGTTAGTGTGTCCTTGCTGGGGTGTAGATGGGTGTGTTAGTGTTCCCTTGCTGGGGTGTAGATGGGTGTGTTAGTGTGTCCTTGCTGGGATGTAGGTGGGTGTGTTAGTGTGTCCTTGCTGGGGTGTAGATGGGTGGGTTAGTGTTCCCTTGCTGGGGTGTAGATGGGTGTGTTAGTGTGTCCTTGCTGGGGTGTAGATGGGTGTGTTAGTGTGTCCTTGCTGGGGTGTAGATGGGTATGTTAGTGTGTCCTTGCTGGGGTGTAGATGGGTGTGTTAGTGTGTCCTTGCTGGGGTGTAGATGGGTGTGTTAGTGTGTCCTTGCTGGGGTGTAGATGGGTGTGTTAGTGTTCGCTTGCTGGGGTGTAGATGGGTGTGTTAGTGTGTCCTTGCTGGGGTGTAGATGGGTGTGTTAGTGTTCCCTTGCTGGGGTGTAGATGGGTGTGTTAGTGTGTCCTTGCTGGGGTGTAGATGGGTGTGTTAGTGTGTCCTTGCTGGGGTGAAGATGGGTGTGTTAGTGTTCCCTTGCTGGGGTGTAGATGGGTGTGTTAGTGTTCCCTTGCTGGGGTGTAGATGGGTGTGTTAGTGTGTCCTTGCTGGGGTGTAGATGGGTGTGTTAGTGTGTCCTTGCTGGGGTGTAGATGGGTGTGTTAGTGTGTCCTTGCTGGGGTGTAGATGGGTGTGTTAGTGTTCCCTTGCTGGGGTGTAGATTGGTGTGTTAGTGTTCCCTTGCTGGGGTGTAGATGGGTGTGTTAGTGTGTCCTTGCTGGGGTCTAGATGGGTGTGTTAGTGTTCCCTTGCTGGGGTGTAGATGGGTGTGTTAGTGTTCTCTTGCTGGGGTGTAGATGGGTGTGTTAGTGTTCCCTTGCTCGGGTGTAGATGGGTGTGTTATTGTGTCCTTGCTGGGGTGTAGATGGGTGTGTTAGTGTGTCCTTGCTGGGGTGTAGATGGGTGTGTTAGTGTGTCCTTGCTGGGGTGTAGATGGGTGTGTTAGTGTGTCTTTGCTGGGGTGAAGATGGGTGTGTTAGTGTGTCCTTGCTGGGGTGTAGATGGGTTTGTTAGTGTGTCCTTGCTGGGGTGTCGATGGGTGTGTTAGTGTTCCCTTGCTGGGGTGTAGATGGGTGTGTTAGTGTGTCCTTGCTGGGGTGTAGATGGGTGTGTTAGTGTTCCCTTGCTGGGGTGTAGATGGGTGTGTTAGTGTTCCCTTGCTGGGGTTTAGATGGGTGTGTTAGTGTGTCCTTGCTGGGGTGTAGATGGGTGTGTTAGTGTTCCCTTGCTGGGGTGTAGATGGGTGTGTTAGTGTTCCCTTGCTGGGGTGTAGATGGGTGTGTTAGTGTGTCTTTGCTGGGGTGTAGATGGGTGGGTTACTGTGTCCTTGCTGGGGTGTAGATGGGTGTGTTAGTGTTCCCTTGCTGGGGTGTAGATGGGTGTGTTAGTGTTCCCTTGCTGGGGTGTAGATGGGTGTGTTAGTGTGTCCTTGCTGGGGTGTAGATGGGTGTGTTAGTCTGTCCTTGCTGGGGTGTAGATGGGTGTGTTAGTGTTCCCTTGCTGGGGTGTAGATGGGTGTGTTAGTGTTCCCTTGCTGGGGAGTAGATGGGTGTGTTAGTGTGTCCTTGCTGGGGTGTAGATGGGTGTGTTAGTGTGTCCTTGCTGGGGTGTAGATGGGTGTGTTAGTGTTCCCTTGCTGGGGTGTAGATGGGTGTGTTAGTGTTCCCTTGCTGGGGTGTAGATGGGTGTGTTAGTGTGTCCTTGCTGGGGTGTTCATGGGTGTGTTAGTGTTCCCTTGCTGGGGTGTAGATGGGTGTGTTAGTGTTTCCTTGCTGGGGTGTAGATGGGTGTGTTAGTGTGCCCTTGCTGGGGTGTAGGTGGGTGTGTTAGTGTTCCCTTGCTGGGGTGTAGATGGGTGTGTTAGTGTGTCCTTGCTGGGGTGTAGATGGGTGTGTTAGTGTTCCCTTGCTGGGGTGTAGATGGGTGTGTTAGTGTGTCCTTGCTGGGGTGTAGATTGGTGTGTTAGTGTGTCCTTGCTGGGGTGTAGATGGGTGTGTTAGTGTGTCCTTGCTGGGGTGTAGATGGGTGTGTTAGTGTGTCCTTGCTGGGATGTAGATGGGTGTGTTAGTGTGTCCTTGCTGCTGTGTAGATGGGTGGGTTAGTGTTCCCTTGCTGGGGTGTAGATGGGTGTGTTAGTGTGTCCTTGCTGGGGTGTAGATGGGTGTGTTAGTGTGTCCTTGCTGGGGTGTAGATGGGTATGTTAGTGTGTCCTTGCTGGGGTGTAGGTGGGTGTGTTAGTGTTCCCTTGCTGGGGTGTAGATGGGTGTGTTAGTGTGTCCTTGCTGGGGTGTAGATGGGTGTGTTAGTGTTCCCTTGCTGGGGTGTTGATGGGTGTGTTAGTGTGTCCTTGCTGGGGTGTAGATTGGTGTGTTAGTGTGTCCTTGCTGGGGTGTAGATGGGTGTGTTAGTGTGTCCTTGCTGGGGTGTAGATGGGTGTGTTAGTGTGTCCTTGCTGGGATGTAGATGGGTGTGTTAGTGTGTCCTTGCTGGTGTGTAGATGGGTGGGTTAGTGTTCCCTTGCTGGGGTGTAGATGGGTGTGTTAGTGTGTCCTTGCTGGGGTGTAGATGGGTGTGTTAGTGTGTCCTTGCTGGGGTGTAGATGGGTGTGTTAGTGTGTCCTTGCTGGGGTGTAGATGGGTGTGTTAGTGTGTCCTTGCTGGGGTGTAGATGGGTGTGTCAGTGTTCTGTTCCTGGGTTGTGGCTGGTTTATTTGATGTGTTTGTCCCCCTCGGTCAGTCGGGTGAATTCTCTCTGGTGTAGATATCCGCCGGATTATAGCCCATTTTCCTTGCGGGAACTGAATTAGCAGATGGTCTTTAATCGGGGCAAGTGTGAGGTGCTGCACTTCGTAAGTTCAATACTTGGGGAGTAATCACTTGTGTCTGGTATAGACCTGAACAGCATTACTGTCCCATCCTATCATTGGGTTCAAGCCCATCGCTCCTTGAAAGAGACCACTCCCCTCGATCGGGTGGTCTGGATGGTGTTTGGCACCCTTGCCTTTCCTGGTTTGGGGAACTGAGTGCCAAAGCCAGGACCTGATTTTCCTGCTGTGTCAGACTTCGGTGCAGCCACATTTTGGATTCTTCCCTTCTGTCCTGGTGGCCATGTGGCAGGAAGGATGGGGAAGCTTTGGAGAGGGAGCAGACCAGGTTTTCCCCCTGGATTAGAGCGGAGGAGCTGTAGGGAGAGGCTGGGTAAATCGAGGTTCTTTTTTCTGGAACAGCGGAGAGACTTTAAAGAAGTGTTTGAAATGATGAGCCTCTCCGAGAGGTTGGACCGTCAGCATCTTTTTCCCAGGATCCGATAGTAGGGAACATGCCTTTGAATTCTGAGGTAGGAAAGTTCAAAGGAGAGTTTAGAGGCAGGTTGGTGACACAGAGAGTGGTCGGAACCTGAAACGGGGATTAGTGCTGGGTCAGATGTAACAGGAATGTCTCAGGGGCTTTTGGATACGCACTTGGATATGATAGGAATGGAGGGATACAGACCACAACCGTGAGGAGGAGTTCCTTTTATTTGGCGTCATGTTAGGCACAGTATGATGGGCTGAAGGGCCTGTACTTGTCTATGTTGTCCATTCCGTGTTAGTCAGGCAATGGGAAAGGTCATGAAATTCTGTGGCCTAGCCCGGGAATTCTCACAGAGGTCCCGAGTGGCTCAGGTCCAGGCACTGCCTCGAGCCGGCCCCAATCCTGCCTGATTTGGACGGAGCTTGTCGTTGTATCGGAGGTGTTTGTGTTTTGTCAGCTGTCTGCACAGAGCCAGGACCGTCTGAGTTCCGTAACTCAACCGCCCCCTCCCAGGGGCTCCGGAAATATCAGTGTTGGATCTGACCGATTGTTCCTGACCTGTTTTTCGTTCAGGTATCTCCACAGACAACAGGCCTGAACCATCCAGTCTCTCAAGGCACAGACAGCCTGAGCACAACAGGTAACACATGGCGGTAACTCTGCAGGTAACAGCCAGCCCCATCAGATGGTGCACAGAGTCAGGCAGATACAGGGTGAGGGACAGATACGGGGAGAGGGACGGATACAGGGTGAGGGACGGATATGGGGTTAAGGACGGATACGGGGTGAGGGACAGACAGGGGTGAGGGACAGGTACAGGGTGAGGGACGGATACAGGGTGAGGGACAGGTACAGGGTGAGGGACGGATACAGGGTGAGGGACGGGTACAGGGTGAGGGACAGATACAGGGTGAGGGACAGGTACAGGGTGAGGGACAGATACAGGGTGAGGGACAGGTACAGGGTGAGGGACGGATACAGGGAGAGGGACGGATACAGGGTGAGGGACAGATACAGGGTGAGGGACGAATACGGGGTGAGGGACGGATACAGGGTGAGGGACGGATACAGGGTGAGGGACGGATACGGGGTGAGGGACGGATACGGGGTGAGGGACGGATACAGGGTGAGGGACGGATACGGGGTTAAGGACGGATACGGGGTGAGGGACGGATACAGGGTGAGGGACGGATACGGGGTGAGGGACGGATACAGGGTGAGGGACAGATACAGGGTGAGGGACGGATACAGGGTGAGGGACGGATACGGGGTGAGGGACAGATACGGGGTGAGGGACGGATACGGGGTGAGGGACGGATACAGGGTGAGGGACGGATACGGGGTGAGGGACGGATACGGGGTGAGGGACGGATACGGGGTGAGGGACAGATACGGGGTGAGGGACGGATACGGGGTGAGGGACGGATACGGGGTGAGGGACGGATACGGGGTGAGGGACAGATACGGGGTGAGGGACGGATACGGGGTGAGGGACAGATACGGGGAGAGGGACAGATACAGGGTTAAGGACGGATACAGGGTGAGGGACGGATACAGGGTGAGGGACGGATACGGGGAGAGGGACAGATACGGGGTTAAGGACGGATACAGGGTGAGGGACGGATACAGGGTGAGGGACGGATACAGGGTGAGGGACGGATACAGGGTGAGGGACGGATACGGGGAGAGGGACGGATACAGGGTGAGGGACAGATACAGGGAGAGGGACGGATACGGGGAGAGGGACAGATACGGGGTGAGGGACAGATACGGGGAGAGGGACAGATACGGGGAGAGGGACGGATACGAGGTGAGGGACGGATACGGGGTGAGGGACGGATACAGGGTGAGGGACAGATACGGGGTGAGGGACAGATACGGGGTGAGGGACGGATACAGGGTGAGGGACAGATACGGGGTGAGGGACGGATACGGGGTGAGGGACGGATACAGGGAGAGGGACAGATACAGGGTGAGGGACAGATACGGGGTGAGGGACAGATACAGGGTGAGGGACGGATACAGGGAGAGGGACAGATACAGGGTGAGGGACGGATACAGGGAGAGGGACGGATACGGGGAGAGGGACGGATACAGGGTGAGGGACGGATACAGGGTGAGGGACGGATACGGGGTGAGGGACAGATACGGGGTTAAGGACGGATACGGGGTGAGGGACGGATACGGGGTGAGGGACAGATACGGGGTTAAGGACGGATACAGGGTGAGGGACGGATACAGGGTGAGGGACGGATACGGGGAGAGGGACAGATACGGGGTTAAGGACGGATACAGGGTGAGGGACGGATACAGGGTGAGGGACGGATACAGGGTGAGGGACGGATACGGGGAGAGGGACAGATACGGGGTTAAGGACGGATACAGGGTGAGGGACAGATACAGGGAGAGGGACGGATACGGGGAGAGGGACAGATACGGGGTGATGGACGGATACGGGGAGAGGGACGGATACGGGGAGAGGGACAGATACGGGGAGAGAGACAGATACAGGGTGAGGGACGGATACGGGGAGAGGGACAGATACAGGGTGAGGGACAGATACAGGGTGAGGGACGGATACAGGGTGAGGGACAGATACGGGGTGAGGGACAGATACAGGGTGAGGGACAGATACGGGGTGAGGGACAGATGCAGAGTGAGGGACAGATACGGGGAGAGGGACAGATACGGGGTTAAGGACGGATACAGGGTGAGGGACGGATACGGGGAGAGGGACGGATACAGGGAGAGGGACGGATACAGGGTGAGGGACGGATACGGGGCGAGGGACGGATACGGGGAGAGGGACGGATACAGGGTGAGGGACGGATACAGGGAGAGGGACAGATACAGGGTGAGGGACAGATAGGGGTGAGGGACAGATACAGGGTGAGGGACGGATACAGGGAGAGGGACAGATACAGGGTGAGGGACAGATACAGGGTGAGGGACGGATACAGGGTGAGGGACAGATACGGGGTGAGGGACAGATACAGGGTGAGGGACGGATACAGGGTGAGGGACGGATACAGGGTGAGGGACGGATACAGGGAGTGGGACGGATACGGGGAGAGGGACGGATACGGGGTGAGGGACAGATACAGGGTGAGGGACGGATACGGGGTGAGGGACGGATACAGGGAGAGGGACGGATACAGGGTGAGGGACGGATACAGGGTGAGGGACGGATACGGGGTGAGGGACGGATACAGGGAGAGGGACGGATACGGGGAGAGGGACAGATACGGGGTGAGGGACGGATACGGGGAGAGGGACGGATACAGGGTGAGGGACGGATACAGGGTGAGGGACGGATACAGGGTGAGGGACGGATACGGGGTGAGGGACGGATACAGGGTGAGGGACGGATTCCGGGAGAGGGACGGATACGGGGAGAGGGACGGATACAGGGTGAGGGACGGATACAGGGTGAGGGACGGATACTGGGAGAGGGACGTGTACAGGGTGAGGGACGGATACAGGGTGAGGGACGGATACAGGGAGAGGGACTGATACAGGGTGAGGGACGGATACAGGGTGAGGGACGGATACAGGGAGAGGGACGTGTACAGGGTGAGGGACGGATACAGGCTGAGGGACGGATACGGGGTGAGGGACGGATACAGGGTGAGGGACGGATACGGGGTGAGGGACGGATACAGGGAGAGGGACAGATACGGGGTTAAGGACGGATACAGGGTGAGGGACGGATACAGGGAGAGGGACAGATACAGGGTGAGGGACGGATACGGGAGATGGACGGATACGGGGAGAGGGACAGATACAGGGTGAGGGACGGATACGGGGAGAGGGACAGATACAGGGTGAGGGACAGATACAGGGTGAGGGACGGATACAGGGAGAGGGACAGATACAGGGTGAGGGACAGATACAGGGTGAGGGACAGATACGGGGTGAGGGACAGATGCAGAGTGAGGGACGGATACGGGGAGAGGGACAGATACGGGGGAGATGGACAGATACGGTGTTAAGGACGGATACAGGGTGAGGGACGGATACGGGGTGAGGGACGGATACGGGGTGAGGGACGGATACAGGGTGAGGGACGGATACGGGGTGAGGGACGGATACAGGGTGAGGGACGGATACGGGGTGAGGGACGGATACGGGGTTAAGGACGGATACAGGGTGAGGGACGGATACAGCGTGAGGGACGAATACAGGGTTAGGGACGGATACGGGGAGAGGGACAGATACAGGGTGAGGGACAGATACACGGAGAGGGACGGATACGGGGAGAGGGACAGATACGGGGTGATGGACGGATACAGGGTGAGGGACGGATACAGGGTGAGGGACGGATACGGGGAGAGGGACAGATACAGGGTGAGGGACAGATACAGGGAGAGGGACGGATACGGGGAGAGGGACAGATACGGGGTGAGGGACGGATACAGGGAGAGGGACGGATACAGGGTGAGGGACGGATACCGGGTGAGGGACGGCTACGGGGAGAGGGACAGATACAGGGTGAGGGACAGATACGGGGAGAGGGACGGATACGGGGAGAGGGACAGATACAGGGTGCGGGACGGATACGGGGAGAGGGACAGATACAGGGTGAGGGACGGATACAGGGTGAGGGACAGATACAGGGTGAGGGACGGATACAGGGTGAGGGACAGATACGGGGTGAGGGACAGATACAGGGTGAGGGACAGAGATGGGATGAGGGACAGATGAAGAGTGAGGGACGGATACGGGGAGAGGGACAGATACGGGGTTAAGGACGGATACGGGGTGAGGGACGGATACAGGGTGAGGGACGGATACGGGGTGAGGGACGGATACGGGGTGAGGGACGGATACGGGGTTGAGGACGGATACAGGGTGAGGGACGGATACGGGGAGAGGGACGGATACGGGGTGAGGGACAGATACAGGGTGAGGGACGGATACGGGGAGAGGGACAGATACAGGATGAGGGACAGATACAGGGTGAGGGACGGATACAGGGTGAGGGACAGATACGGGGTGAGGGACAGATACAGGGTGATGGACGGATACAGGGAGAGGGACGGATACAGGGTGAGGGACGGATACGGGGTGAGGGACGGATACAGGGTGAGGGACAGATACGGGGTGAGGGACGGATACGGGGTGAGGGACGGATACAGGGTGAGGGACGGATGCGGGGTGAGGGACGGATACAGGGTGAGGGACGGATACGGGGTGAGGGACGGATACGGGGTTAAGGACGGATACAGGGTGAGGGACGGATACGGGGTGAGGGACGGATACAGGGTGAGGGACGGATACGGGGAGAGGGACAGATACAGGGTGAGGGACGGATACAGGGTGAGGGACGGATACGGGGAGAGGGACAGATACAGGGTGAGGGACAGATACAGGGAGAGGGACGGATCCGGGAAGAGGGACAGATACGGGGTGAGGGACGGATACAGGGAGAGGGACGGATACAGGGTGAGGGACGGATACCGGGTGAGGGACGGCTACGGGGAGAGGGACAGATACGGGGAGAGGGACAGATACGGGGAGAGGGACAGATACAGGGTGCGGGACGGATACGGGGAGAGGGACAGATACAGGGTGAGGGACGGATACAGGGTGAGGGACAGATACAGGGTGAGGGACGGATACAGGGTGAGGGACAGATACGGGGTGAGGGACGGATACAGGGTGAGGGACAGATACGGGGTGAGGGACAGATACAGGGTGAGGGACAGATACAGGGTGAGGGACGGATACGGGGAGAGGGACAGATACAGGGTGAGGGACGGATACGGGGTGAGGGACGGATACAGGGTGAGGGACAGATAGGGGGTGAGGGACGGATACAGGGTGAGGGACAGATACGGGGTGAGGGACAGATACAGGGTGAGGGAAAGAGACGGGGTGAGGGACGGATACGGGGAGAGGGACAGATACGGGGTTAAGGACGGATACAGGGAGAGGGACGGATACAGGGAGAGGGACGGATACGGGGTGAGGGACGGATACAGGGTGAGGGACGGATACGGGGTGAGGGACGGATACGGGGTGAGGGACGGATACGGGGTTGAGGACGGATACAGGGTGAGGGACGGATACGGGGAGAGGGACGGATATGGGGTGAGGGACAGATACAGGGTGAGGGACGGATACGGTGAGAGGGACAGATACAGGGTGAGGGACAGATACAGGGTGAGGGACGGATACAGGGTGAGGGACAGATACGGGGAGAGGGACGGATACAGGGTGAGGGACGGATACAGGGTGAGGGACGGATACAGGGTGAGGGACGGATACAGGGAGAGGGACGGATACGGGGTGAGGAACGGATACGGGGTGAGGGACGGATACGGGGAGAGGGACGGATACGGGGAGAGGGACGGATACAGGGTGAGGGACAGATACAGGGAGAGGGACGGATACGGGGAGAGGGACAGATACGGGGTGAGGGACAGATACAGGGTGAGGGACGGATACGGGGAGAGGGACAGATACAGGGTGAGGGACAGATACAGGGTGAGGGACGGATACAGGGTGAGGGACAGATACGGGGTGAGGGACAGATACAGGGTGAGGGACAGAGACGGGGTGAGGGACAGATGCAGAGTGAGGGACGGATCCGGGGAGAGGGACAGATACGGGGTTAAGGACGGATACTGGGAGAGGGACGGATACAGGGAGAGGGACGGATACGGGGTGAGGGACGGATACAGGGTGAGGGACGGATACGGGGTGAGGGACGGATACGGGGTGAGGGACGGATACGGGGTTGAGGACGGATACAGGGTGAGGGACGGATACGGGGAGAGGGACGGATACGGGGTGAGGGACAGATACAGGGTGAGGGACGGATACGGGGAGAGGGACAGATACAGGGTGAGGGACGGATACAGGGTGAGGGACGGATACAGGGTGAGGGACAGATAGGGGGTGAGGGACGGATACAGGGTGAGGGACAGATACGGGGTGAGGGACAGATACGGGGTGAGGGACAGAGACGGGGTGAGGGACAGATGCAGAGTGAGGGACGGATACGGGGAGAGGGACAGATACGGGGTTAAGGACGGATACAGGGAGAGGGACGGATACAGGGAGAGGGACGGATACGGGGTGAGGGACGGATACGGGGTGAGGGACGGATACGGGGTTGAGGACGGATACAGGGTGAGGGACGGATATGGGGAGAGGGACGGATACGGGGTGAGGGACAGATACAGGGTGAGGGACGGATACGGTGAGAGGGACAGATACAGGGTGAGGGACAGATACAGGGTGAGGGACGGATACAGGGTGAGGGACAGATACGGGGTGAGGGACAGATACAGGGTGATGGACGGATACAGGGAGAGGTACGGATACAGGGTGAGGGACGGATACGGGGTGAGGGACGGATACAGGGTGAGGGACAGATGCGGGGAGAGGGACGGATACAGGGTGAGGGACGGATACAGGGTGAGGGACGGATACAGGGTGAGGGACGGATACGGGGAGAGGGACGGATACGGGGAGAGGGACGGATACGGGGAGAGGGACGGATACAGGGTGAGGGACAGATACAGGGAGAGGGACGGATACGGGGAGAGGGACAGATACGGGGTGAGGGACAGATACAGGGTGAGGGACGGATACAGGGTGAGGGACAGATACGGGGTGAGGGACAGATACAGGGTGAGGGACGGATACGGGGTGATGGACGGATACGGGGAGAGGGACGGATACGGGGTGAGGGACGGATACGGGGTGAGGGACGGATACAGGGTGAGGGACGGATACAGGGTGAGGGACGGATACGGGGAGAGGGACAGATACAGGGTGAGGGACAGATACAGGGAGAGGGACGGATACGGGGTGAGGGACGGATACGGGGTGATGGACGGATACAGGGTGAGGGACGGATACAGGGTGAGGGACAGATACAGGGCGAGGGACAGATACAGGGAGAGGGACGGATACGGGAAGAGGGACACATACGGGGTGAGGGACGGATACAGGGAGAGGGACGGATACAGGGTGAGGGACGGATACCGGGTGAGGGACGGCTACGGGGAGAGGGACAGATACAGGGTGAGGGACAGATACGGGGAGAGGGACGGATACGGGGAGAGGGACAGATACGGGGAGAGGGACAGATACAGGGTGCGGGACGGATACGGGGAGAGGGACAGATACAGGGTGAGGGACGGATACAGGGTGAGGGACAGATACAGGGAGAGGGACGGATACAGGGAGAGGGACGGATACGGGGTGAGGGACGGATACAGGGTGAGGGACGGATACGGGGTGAGGGACGGATACGGGGTTGAGGACGGATACAGGGTGAGGGACGGATACGGGGAGAGGGACGGATACGGGGTGAGGGACAGATACAGGGTGAGGGACGGATACGGGGAGAGGGACAGATACAGGGTGAGGGACAGATACAGGGTGAGGGACGGATACAGGGTGAGGGACAGATAGGGGGTGAGGGACGGATGCAGGGTGAGGGACAGATACGGGGTGAGGGACAGATACAGGGTGAGGGACAGAGACGGGGTGAGGGACAGATGCAGAGTGAGGGACGGATACGGGGAGAGGGACAGATACGGGGTTAAGGACGGATACAGGGAGAGGGACGGATACAGGGAGAGGGACGGATACGGGGTGAGGGACGGATACAGGGTGAGGGACGGATACGGGGTGAGGGACGGATACGGGGTGAGGGACGGATACGGGGCTGAGGACGGATACAGGGTGAGGGACGGATACGGGGAGAGGGACGGATACGGGGTGAGGGACAGATACAGGGTGAGGGACGGATACGGGGAGAGGGACAGATACAGGGTGAGGGACAGATACAGGGTGAGGGACGGATACAGGGTGAGGAACAGATACGGGGTGAGGGACAGATACAGGGTGATGGACGGATACAGGGTGAGGGACGGATACGGGGTGAGGGACGGATACAGGGTGAGGGACGGATACAGCGTGAGGGACGGATACAGGGTGAGGGACGGATACGGGGAGAGGGACGGATACAGGGTGAGGGACAGATACAGGGTGAGGGACGGATACTGGGTGAGGGACAGATACGGGGAGAGGGACGGATACAGGGTGAGGGACGGATACAGCGTGAGGGACGGATACAGGGTGAGGGACGGATACGGGGAGAGGGACGGATACGGGCTGAGGGACGGATACGGGGTGAGGGACGGATACGGGAAAGGGACGGATACGGGGAGAGGGAAGGATACGGGGTGAGGGACAGATACAGGGAGAGGGACGGATGCGGGGAGAGGGACAGATACGGGGTGAGGGACAGATACAGGGTGAGGGACGGATACGGGGAGAGGGACAGATACAGGGTGAGGGACAGATGCAGGGTGAGGGACAGATACAGGGTGAGGGACGGATACAGGGTGAGGGACAGATACGGGGTGAGGGACAGATACAGGGTGAGGGACGGATACGGGGAGAGGGACAGATACGGGGTGAGGGACGGATACGGGTTGAGGGACGGATACGGGTGAGGGACGGATACAGGGTGAGGGACGGATACGGGGAGATGGACAGATACGGGGTTGAGGACGGATACAGGGTGAGGGATGGATACGGGGAGAGGGACGGATACAGGGTGAGGGACAGATACAGGGTGAGGGACGGATACAGGGTGAGGGACGGATACGGGGTGAGGGACAGATACAGGTTGATGGACGGATACAGGGAGAGGGACGGATACAGGGAGAGGGACGGATACAGGGTGAGGGACGGATACGGGGTGAGGGACGGATACAGGGTGAGGGACGGAT
This sequence comes from Hemiscyllium ocellatum, assembly GCF_020745735.1. Classification (NCBI taxonomy): domain Eukaryota; kingdom Metazoa; phylum Chordata; class Chondrichthyes; order Orectolobiformes; family Hemiscylliidae; genus Hemiscyllium; species Hemiscyllium ocellatum. The sequence continues at coordinate 8,318 of NW_026869188.1, read as the reverse complement.
ACAGGGTGAGGGACGGATACGGGGAGAGGGACGGATACAGGGTGAGGGACAGATACAGGGTGAGGGACGGATACAGGGTGAGGGACAGATACGGGGAGAGGGACGGATACAGGGAGAGGGACGGATACGGGGAGAGGGACTGATACGGGGTGAGGGACGGATACAGGGTGAGGGACGGATACGGGGAGAGGGACGGATACGGGGAGAGGGACGGATACAGGGTGAGGGACGGATACAGGGAGAGGGACGGATACAGGGAGAGGGACGGATACAGGGTGAGGGACGGATACGGGGTGAGGGACGGATACAGGGTGAGGGACGGATACAGGGTGAGGGACGGATACGGGGAGAGGGACGGATACAGGGTGAGGGACAGATACGGGGAGAGGGACGGATACAGGGAGAGGGACGGATACGGGGAGAGGGACTGATACGGGGTGAGGGACGGATACAGGGTGAGGGACGGATACGGGGAGAGGGACGGATACGGGGAGAGGGACGGATACAGGGTGAGGGACGGATACGGGGTGAGGGACGGATACAGGGAGAGGGACGGATACAGGGTGAGGGACGGATACGGGGTGAGGGACGGATACAGGGTGAGGGACGGATACAGGGTGAGGGACGGATACGGGGAGAGGGACGGATACAGGGTGAGGGACAGATACAGGGTGAGGGACGGATACAGGGTGAGGGACGGATACGGGGAGAGGGACGGATACAGGGAGAGGGACGGATACGGGGAGAGGGACTGATACGGGGTGAGGGACGGATACAGGGTGAGGGACGGATACGGGGAGAGGGACGGATACGGGGAGAGGGACGGATACAGGGAGAGGGACGGATACGGGGAGAGGGACGGATACGGGGAGAGGGACGGATACAGGGAGAGGGACGGATACAGGGTGAGGGACGGATACAGGGTGAGGGACGGATACGGGGAGAGGGACGGATACGGGGAGAGGGACGGATACAGGGAGAGGGACGGATACGGGGCGAGGGACGGATACGGGGTGAGGGACGGATACGGGGAGAGGGACGGATACGGGGTGAGGGACGGATACGGGGAGAGGGATGGATACAGGGAGAGGGACGGATACAGGGTGAGGGACGGATACAGGGTGAGGGACGGATACGGGTGAGGGACAGATACAGGGTGAGGGACGGATACAGGGTGAGGGACGGATACGGGGAGAGGGACGGATACGGGGTGAGGGACGGATACGGGAAAGGGACGGATACAGGGAGAGGGACAGATACAGGGAGAGGGACGGATACGGGGAGAGGGACAGATACGGGGTGAGGGACAGATACGGGGTGAGGGACAGATACAGGGTGAGGGACGGATACGGGGAGAGGGACAGATACAGGGTGAGGGACAGATACAGGGTGAGGGACGGATACAGCGTGAGGGACAGATACGGGGTGAGTGACAGATACAGGGTGAAGGACGGATACGGGGAGAGGGACAGATACGGGGTGAGGGACGGATACGGGTTGAGGGACGGATACGGGGTGAGGGACGGATACAGGGTGAGGGACGGATACGGGGAGATGGACAGATACGGGGATGAGGACGGATACAGGGTGAGGGACAGATACGGGGTTGAGGACGGATACAGGGTGAGGGACAGATACGGGGAGTGGGACGGATACAGGGTGAGGGATGGATACAGGGTGAGGGACAGATACGGGGTTGAGGACGGATACAGGGTGAGGGACAGATACGGGGAGTGGGACGGATACAGGGTGAGGGACAGATACGGGGCTGAGGACGGATACAGGGTGAGGGACAGATACGGGGAGTGGGACGTATACAGGGTGAGGGACAGATACAGGGTGAGGGACGGATACAGGGTGAGGGACAGATACGGGGTGAGGGACAGATACAGGTTGATGGACGGATACAGGGAGAGGGACGGATACAGGGAGAGGGACGGATACAGGGTGAGGGACGGATACGGGGTGAGGGACGGATACAGGGTGAGGGACGGATACGGGGAGAGGGACGGATACAGGGTGAGGGACAGATATAGGGTGAGGGACGGATACAGGGTGAGGGACAGATACGGGGAGAGGGACGGATACAGGGAGAGGGACGGATACGGGGAGAGGGACTGATACGGGGTGAGGGACGGATACAGGGTGAGGGACGGATACGGGGAGAGGGACGGATACGGGGAGAGGGACGGATACAGGGAGAGGGACGGATACAGGGTGAGGGACGGATACGGGGAGAGGGACGGATACGGGGAGAGGGACGGATACAGGGTGAGGGACGGATACAGGGTGAGGGACGGATACGGGGAGAGGGACTGATACGGGGTGAGGGACGGATACAGGGTGAGGGACGGATACGGGGTGAGGGACGGATACGGGGAGAGGGACGGATACAGGGTGAGGGACGGATACGGGGTGAGGGACAGATACAGGGAGAGGGACGGATACGGGGAGAGGGACGGATACGGGGTGAGGGACGGATACAGGGAGAGGGACGGATACAGGGAGAGGGACGGATACAGGGAGAGGGACGGATACGGGGAGAGGGACGGATTCAGGGAGAGGGACGGATTCAGGGAGAGGGACGGATACAGGGTGATGGACGGATACGGGGAGAGGGACGGATACGGGGTGAGGGACGGATACAGGGTGAGGGACGGATACGGGGAGAGGGACGGATACAGGGAGAGGGACGGATACAGGGTGAGGGACGGATACGGGGAGAGGGACGGATACGGGGAGAGGGACGGATACAGGGAGAGGGACAGATACAGGGTGAGGGACGGATACGGGGAGAGGGACTGATACGGGGTGAGGGACGGATACAGGGTGAGGGACGGATACGGGGAGAGGAACGGATACGTGGAGAGGGACGGATACAGGGAGAGGGACGGATACAGGGTGAGGGACGGATACGGGGAGAGGGACGGATACAGGGAGAGGGACGGATACGGGGTGAGGGACGGATACGGGGTGAGGGACGGATACAGGGAGAGGGACGGATACGGGGTGAGGGACGGATACGGGGAGAGGGACGGATACAGGGAGAGGGACGGATACGGGGAGAGGGACGGATACGGGGTGAAGGACGGATACGGGGAGAGGGACGGATACAGAGTGAGGGACGGATACGGGGTGAAGGACGGATACGGGGTGAGGGACAGATACAGGGAGAGGGACGGATACGGGGAGAGGGACGGATACGGGGTGAGGGACGGATACAGGGTGAGGGACGGATACGGGGAGAGGGACGGATTCAGGGAGAGGGACGGATACGGGGTGAGGGACGGATACAGGGTGAGGGACAGATACGGGGTGAGGGACAGATACAGGGTGAGGGACAGAGACGGGGAGAGGGACGGACACGGGGTGAGGGACAGATACGGGGAGAGGGACGGATACAGGGAGAGGGACAGATACGGGGTGAGGGACGGATACAGGGTGAGGGACAGAGACGGGGTGAGGGACAGATGCAGAGTGAGGGACGGATACGGGGAGAGGGACGGATATGGGGTGAGGGACGGATACAGGGTGAGGGACGGATACGGCGAGATGGACAGATACGGGGTGTGGGACGGATACGGGGAGAGGGACGGATTCGGGGAGAGGGTCGGATACTGGGAGAGGGACGTGTACAGGGTGAGGGACGGATACAGGGTGAGGGACGGATACAGGGAGAGGGACGGATACAGGGTGAGGGACGGATACAGAGAGAGGGACGTGTACAGGGTGAGGGACGGATACAGGGAGAGTGACGGATACGGGGTGAGGGACGGATACTGGGAGAGGGACGTGTACAGGGTGAGGGACGGATACAGGGTGAGGGACGGATACAGGGTGAGGGACAGATACAGGGTGAGGGACAGATACAGGGTGAGGGACGGATACAGGGTGAGGGACGGATACGGGGAGAGGGACAGATACGGGGTGAGGGACAGATACAGGGTGAGGGACGGATACGGGGTGAGGGACAGATACATGGTGAGGGACGGATACAGGGTGAGGGACGGATACGGGGAGAGGGACAGATACAGGGTTAAGGACGGATACAGGGTGAGGGACGGATACAGGGTGAGGGACGGATACGGGGTGAGGGACGGATACGGGGAGAGGGATGGATACGGGGAGAGGGACAGATACGGGGTGAGGGACGGATACGGGGAGAGGGACGGATACGGGGAGAGGGACGGATACAGGGTGAGAGACGGATACGGGGTGAGGGACGGATACAGGGTGAGGGACAGATACAGGGAGAGGGACGGATACGGGGAGAGGGACAGATACAGGGTGAGGGACGGATACAGGGTGAGGGACAGATACGGGGTGAGGGACAGATACGGGGTGAGGGACAGATGCAGAGTGAGGGACGGATACGGGGAGAGGGACAGATACGGGGTTAAGGACGGATACAGCGAGAGGGACGGATACGGAGTGAGGGACAGATACGGGGTGATGGACGGATACAGGGAGAGGGACAGATACGGGGAGAGGGACGGATACGGGGTGAGGGACGGATACGGGGTGAGGGACGGATACGGGGTGAGAGATGGATACAGGGTGAGGGACGGATACGGGGAGAGGGACGGATACAGGGTGAGGGACGGATACGGGGTGAGGGACGGATACGGGGTGAGAGATGGATACAGGGTGAGGGACGGATACGGGGAGAGGGACGGATACAGGGTGAGGGACGGATACGGGGAGAGGGACGGATACGGGGTGAGGGACAGATACAGGGAGAGGGACGGATACGGGGAGAGGGACGGATACAGGGTGAGGGACGGATACAGGGAGAGGGACGGATACGGGGAGAGGGACGGATACGGGGTGAGGGACAGATACAGGGTGATGGACGGATACGGGGTGAGGGACGGATACGGGGTGAGGGACGGATACGGGGTGAGGGACGGATACGGGGTGAGGGACAGATACGGGGAGAGGGACGGATACAGGGTGAGGGACGGATACGGGGAGAGGGACGGATACAGGGTGAGGGACAGATACGGGGTGAGGGACAGATACGGGGTGAGGGACAGAGACGGGGTGAGGGACAGATGCAGAGTGAGGGACGGATACGGGGAGAGGGACAGATACGGGGTTAAGGACGGATACAGGGAGAGGGACGGATACAGGGAGAGGGACGGATACGGGGTGAGGGACGGATACGGGGTGAGGGACGGATACGGGGTTGAGGACGGATACAGGGTGAGGGACGGATACGGGGAGAGGGACGGATACGGGGTGAGGGACAGATACAGGGTGAGGGACGGATACGGTGAGAGGGACAGATACAGGGTGAGGGACAGATACAGGGTGAGGGACGGATACAGGGTGAGGGACAGATACGGGGTGAGGGACAGATACAGGGTGATGGACGGATACAGGGAGAGGTACGGATACAGGGTGAGGGACGGATACGGGGTGAGGGACGGATACAGGGTGAGGGACAGATGCGGGGAGAGGGACGGATACAGGGTGAGGGACGGATACAGGGTGAGGGACGGATACAGGGTGAGGGACGGATACGGGGAGAGGGACGGATACGGGGAGAGGGACGGATACGGGGAGAGGGACGGATACAGGGTGAGGGACAGATACAGGGAGAGGGACGGATACGGGGAGAGGGACAGATACGGGGTGAGGGACAGATACAGGGTGAGGGACGGATACAGGGTGAGGGACAGATACGGGGTGAGGGACAGATACAGGGTGAGGGACGGATACAGGGTGAGGGACGGATACGGGGAGAGGGACGGATACGGGGAGAGGGACGGATACGGGGAGAGGGACGGATACAGGGTGAGGGACAGATACAGGGAGAGGGACGGATACGGGGAGAGGGACAGATACGGGGTGAGGGACAGATACAGGGTGAGGGACGGATACAGGGTGAGGGACAGATACGGGGTGAGGGACAGATACAGGGTGAGGGACGGATACGGGGTGAGGGACGGATACAGGGTGAGGGACAGATACGGGGTGAGGGACGGATACAGGGTGAGGGACGGATACAGGGTGAGGGACGGATACAGGGTGAGGGACGGATACGGGGAGAGGGACAGATACAGGGTGAGGGACAGATACAGGGAGAGGGACGGATACGGGGTGAGGGACGGATACGGGGTGATGGACGGATACAGGGTGAGGGACGGATACAGGGTGAGGGACGGATACGGGGAGAGGGACAGATACAGGGCGAGGGACAGATACAGGGAGAGGGACGGATACGGGAAGAGGGACACATACGGGGTGAGGGACGGATACAGGGAGAGGGACGGATACAGGGTGAGGGACGGATACCGGGTGAGGGACGGCTACGGGGAGAGGGACAGATACAGGGTGAGGGACAGATACGGGGAGAGGGACGGATACGGGGAGAGGGACAGATACGGGGAGAGGGACAGATACAGGGTGCGGGACGGATACGGGGAGAGGGACAGATACAGGGTGAGGGACGGATACAGGGTGAGGGACGGATACAGGGTGAGGGACAGATACAGGGTGAGGTTCGGATACAGGGTGAGGGACAGATACGGGGTGAGGGACGGATACAGGGTGAGGGACAGATACGGGGTGAGGGACAGATACAGGGTGAGGGACAGAGACGGGGTGAGGGACAGATGCAGAGTGAGGGACGGATACGGGGAGAGGGACAGATACGGGGTTAAGGACGGATACAGGGAGAGGGACGGATACAGGGAGAGGGACGGATACGGGGTGAGGGACGGATACAGGGTGAGGGACGGATACGGGGTGAGGGACGGATACGGGGTTGAGGACGGATACAGGGTGAGGGACGGATACGGGGAGAGGGACGGATACGGGGTGAGGGACAGATACAGGGTGAGGGACGGATACGGGGAGAGGGACAGATACAGGGTGAGGGACAGATACAGGGTGAGGGACGGATACAGGGTGAGGGACAGATAGGGGGTGAGGGACGGATACAGGGTGAGGGACAGATACGGGGTGAGGGACAGATACAGGGTGAGGGACAGAGACGGGGTGAGGGACAGATGCAGAGTGAGGGACGGATACGGGGAGAGGGACAGATACGGGGTTAAGGACGGATACAGGGAGAGGGACGGATACAGGGAGAGGGACGGATACGGGGTGAGGGACGGATACAGGGTGAGGGACGGATACGGGGTGAGGGACGGATACGGGGTGAGGGACGGATACGGGGCTGAGGACGGATACAGGGTGAGGGACGGATACGGGGAGAGGGACGGATACGGGGTGAGGGACAGATACAGGGTGAGGGACGGATACGGGGAGAGGGACAGATACAGGGTGAGGGACAGATACAGGGTGAGGGACGGATACAGGGTGAGGAACAGATACGGGGTGAGGGACAGATACAGGGTGATGGACGGATACAGGGTGAGGGACGGATACGGGGTGAGGGACGGATACAGGGTGAGGGACGGATACAGGGTGAGGGACGGATACAGGGTGAGGGACGGATACGGGGAGAGGGACGGATACAGGGTGAGGGACAGATACAGGGTGAGGGACGGATACTGGGTGAGGGACAGATACGGGGAGAGGGACGGATACAGGGTGAGGGACGGATACAGCGTGAGGGACGGATACAGGGTGAGGGACGGATACGGGGAGAGGGACGGATACGGGCTGAGGGACGGATTCGGGGTGAGGGACGGATACGGGAAAGGGACGGATACGGGGAGAGGGAAGGATACGGGGAGAGGGACGGATACAGGGTGAGGGACAGATACAGGGAGAGGGACGGATGCGGGGAGAGGGACAGATACGGGGTGAGGGACAGATACAGGGTGAGGGACGGATACGGGGAGAGGGACAGATACAGGGTGAGGGACAGATGCAGGGTGAGGGACAGATACAGGGTGAGGGACGGATACAGGGTGAGGGACAGATACGGGGTGAGGGACAGATACAGGGTGAGGGACGGATACGGGGAGAGGGACGGATACGGGGTGAGGGACGGATACGGGTTGAGGGACGGATACGGGTGAGGGACGGATACAGGGTGAGGGACGGATACGGGGAGATGGACAGATACGGGGTTGAGGACGGATACAGGGTGAGGGATGGATACGGGGAGAGGGACGGATATGGGGTGAGGGACAGATACGGGGTGAGGGACGGATGCAGGGTGAGGGACAGATACGGGGAGATGGACAGATACGGGGTTGAGGACGGATACAGGGTGAGGGATGGATACGGGGAGAGGGACGGATACAGGGTGAGGGACAGATACAGGGTGAGGGACGGATACAGGGTGAGGGACGGATACGGGGTGAGGGACAGATACAGGTTGATGGACGGATACAGGG
>NW_026869187.1:155768-254327 GCF_020745735.1 Hemiscyllium ocellatum | reverse complement strand
TGAATCTCTTCTGCACCTCATTCAATACACTCACATCTCTCCTGTAATGTGGCTCACAGAACTGCACACAATATTTCATTGGCCTACCAATGTGCCATATAAAACTCGCATAATCTTTGGTCAATGAATAAAGGCTCTATCTACAGTAATGCTGGGAAATCATCAATTATCATATCAGTCATCTTTCGGGGATATGTGGAAGAAGCACACTCTGAGCTTCCTAGTGTGATGCCATTCTTTTAGTACTCCCCTGTCTGGTTCCTTCTTCCAAAGTGTATCACCTCATATTTATCACGTTTACATTCCATCTGCCCATTGTTGACCGTCTGACCATTCCATCTGTATCTTCCTGTAAGATTAGACCTTCCTCTCACTGCCAACCACCTGGCCAATCTTTGTGTCAAACAAAAACTTACTTATCACACTCCCCCTACCTACTTCACACTCACATCACTTATGAATACCACAAATAATAGGGACACAGCACTGATCTCTGCGGTATACCAGGAGCGTTTGGGCTCCAGTCACACAAACAGCCTTCGACCATGAAGTCAAGTTGCGATGCAAATTGGCAAGTCACTACATGTTCCCTGATTGTTCTGCTCCACTTGGTAAACGTGAAGAATATCTGGGGATTCTTCTTAATCTTGCTCTGCCAGCAGGCTTCCATGGTCCTGTGTTAGTCAGTCCCCTCCAAGGGAAGAATCTCCTCCTTATTACGGTCTTAAATGGCATATTCCTTATCCTGTCATCATTTGCCTTAAATATAGAGTAGACAGCTAGAGAAACATCCAATTTATTTTCACCTTATCACATGTATCATAGATTTTTGAAATTTCACTGCGATCACCACTCATGCTTTGAAACTGGAGAGGTTGCAAGACAACTCTCCCCATCAGAAAACCTTGCCATCACAGGAATTAATCTGAAGAATGTCCATTGCACGTCCTTTGTGATCAGTGTAATCTTTCTTAGAAGACGTCACCAAGACTGCACTCAATAACTCAGGCACACTCTCACCAACACTCATTGCAATTGCTTCATGATGTCTTTACCTCCATATTTCGATTCCCTTAAACAAACTCCAACCTAACTTTAGCATTCCAATTACACGTGTTCCTTCAAATACCATTCACATTAATTGCATTTACGAACTCACTGTGTGAGTTATAGAGGTATAGAGATGTACAGCATGGAAACAGACTCTTCAGTACAATCCGTCCATGTCTAGCAGATATCCCAACCCAATCTAGTCCCACCTGCTCGCACCCGGCCCATATCCCTCCAACCCCTTCCTATTCATAGAAACATCGAAATGCCTTTTAAATGCTGCAATTGTACCAGCCTCCACCACATCCTCTGGCAGCTCATTCCATACACGTACCACCGTCTGTGAGAAAAAGTTGCCCCTTGGTCTCTTTTACATTTAGAGTTATTAGAGTGTGGAATCAAGTCCACACCGACCTGCCGAAGCACAACCCACCCAGACCCATCCGCCGACACCGAACACAACAGGCAATTTAGCACAGGCAATTCATCTAACCTGCACATTTTTGGATTGTGGGAGGAAACCCACGCAGACGTAGGGAGAATGTGCAAAAGCCACACAAAGAGCCCACACAGCCTGAGGCTGGAATTGAACCCGACCCTCTGGCATTGTGAGGCAGTATTTCTTGCAACCGTGCCACCCAACGTCTTTCTCAGCCCACCCTCAACCTATGTCCTTTAGTTCTGGACTCCCCGACCCCAGGAAAAGACTTTATTCATTTATCCTCTCCATGCCCTGCATAATTTTGTACATCTCTATAAGGTCACCCCTCAGCCTCCAACGCTCAAGGGAAAACAGAGCCAGCCTGTACAGCCTCTCCCTATACCTCAAATCCTCCAACCCTGTCAACATCCTTGTAATTCTTTCCCGAAACATTTCACTTTTCACAACATATTTCTGGTAGGAAGGAGACCAGAATTCAACGTAATGTTCCAAGAGTGGCCTAACCAGTGTCCCGTACAGCCGCAACATGACCTCCCAACTCCAATACTCAATACTCTAACCAATAAAGGAAAACAAATCAAACACCACCTTCCCTATCCTATCTACCTGCGAGTCCACTTTCAAGGAGCCACGAACCTGCATTCCAAGGTATCTTTGTTCAGCAACACTCCCAGGACCTTGCCACTAAGTGTATAAGTCCTGCTAAAATTTGCTTTCCCAAAAGGCAACACCTAGCATTTATCTGAATTAAACTCCATCTGCCACTTCTCAGCACATTGGCCCAACTGATCAAGATCCTGTTGTCCTCTGAGGTAACCTTCTTCGCTGTCCACTACACCTCCAATTTTGTTGTCATCTGCAAACTTACTAACGATACCTCTTACGCTTGCATCCAAATCATTTATGTAAATGACAAAAAACAGAGGACCAAGCACTGATCCTTGTGGTACTCCACTGGTCGCAAGGCTCCAGTCTGAAAAAACAACCCGCCATCTCCACCCTCTGTCTTCAACCTTTGAACCAGTTCTGTATCCAAATGGCTAGTTGTCCCTGTATTCCGTGAGATCTAAACTAGCTAACCAGTCTTCCATGAAGAATCTTGTCGAATGCGTTACTGAAGTCCATATAGATCACATGTACCGCTCTGCCCTCTTCGTTATTTCTTTAAAAAACTCAATCAAGATTGTGAGATATGATTTCCCAAGCACAAAGCCATGTTGACTATTCCTAATCAGTCCTTGTCTTTCCAAATGCATGTACATCCTGTCCTTCAGGATTCTCTTCAACAACTTGCCCACCACCGACCTCAGGCTCACTGGCCTATAGTTCCCTGGCTTGTCCGTACGACCCTTCTTAAACAGTTGCACCAAGTTTGCCAAACTCCAGTCTTCTGGCACCTCTCCTGTGACGATCAACCGTACAAATGTCTCAGCAAGAAGCCCAGCAATCACTTCTCTAGCTTCCCACAGAGTTCTAGGGTACACCTGTTCAGGTCCTGGGGAGTTATCCACCTTTACCCGTTTCAAGATATCCAGCACTTCCTCCTTTGTAATATGGACATTTTTCAAGTGTAACCATCAATTTCCTGACAGTCTATATCTTCCATATCAGTTTCCATATTTATATACTGATGCAAAATACTCACTTGGTATCTCCCCCATTTCCTGCAGCTCCACACAAGGGTTGCATTGTTGATCTTTGAGGGGCTCTATTCTCTCCCTAGTTATGATTTTGTTCCTTAGTGTATTTGTAAAAACCCTTTGGATTCTCCTTAATTCTACTTGCTAAAACTATCTCATGTCCCCTTTTAAGTATATTACCCTTAATATAAGTATAAGCTCTTAAGTATATTACTACCCTCACTCTCTCAGCAGAGCAGGTAAAGGCTGTTTGGCAGTGGCTGCTTGAAGACTCGGTGACGTTTGTTTAACGGTTTAAATTTGAAAGTTTTTTTTAAGAAAGTGCGGAGCAGACCCGGAAGCTGGTGTAGCGCAAGCTTACCTGGGTAGGTTGTTTTCCTATTAAGGCGCGCAGGAGATCAAGTATACCATTTTGGATACTTGTGGGGGTGACGACCTACCAGGGGTAAGCAATGTAGTTCAGGCCTCTGGCACGGAGCCTATCCCCGTTGCTCAGAAGGGAAGGGAGGAGAAGAGCAGAGCAATAGTTAGTGGAGACTCGATAGTTCGGGGCACAGATAGGCGGTTTTGTGGGGGCGAGAGAGACTCACGTTAGGTATGTTGCCTCCCAGGTGCAAGGGTACGTGATGTCTCTGATCGTGTTTTCCGGATCCTTAAGGGGGCGGGAGAGCAGTCAGAAGTCGTGGTCCACATTGGCACCAAGGACATAGGTAGGAAGAGGGATGAGGATGTTAGGCAGGCTTTCAGGGAGCTAGGTTGGAAGCTCAGTTAGAACAAACAGAGTTGTTGTCTCCGGTTTGTTACCCGTGCCACGTGATAGAGAGTCGAGGAATAGGGAGAGAGAGCAGTTAAATGCGTGGCTACAGGGATGATGCAGGAGGGTGGGAGTCCAGTTTCTGGAAAACTGGGGTTCTTTCTGGGAAGGTGGGACCTCTATAAACAGGATGGTCTACACCTGAACCTGAGGGGCACCAGTATCCTTGGGGGGAGGTTTGCTAGTGCTCTTTCGGGGGTTTTAAACTAACTCTGCAGGGGCATAAGAACCTAGACTGTAGCTTTAGGATGCAGGACCTGGAGTGTAGGGAGGTTAGGAACATGGCTTCAATCTCGAAGGAGGGTGCCTGTAAACAGGAAGGTGACTTGAAGTGTGTATACTTCAATGCGAGAAGTATACGAAATAAGGTAGGTGAACTTGCAGCGTGGGTTGGTACCTGGGATTTCGATTTTGTGGCTATTGCAGAGACATGGGTAGAACAGGGACAGGATTGGTTGTTGCAGGTTCCAGGGTTTTAATATTTTAGGAGGGTCAGAGGTAGGGGTAAAAGAGGGGGGAGGTGTGGCATTGCATGTCAAAGATAGTATGACAGCATTCGAAAGGGCGATGGATGAAGACTCGCCATCTGAGGTAGTTTGGGCTGAGCTTAGAAATAGGAAAGGTGAGGGCACCCTGTTAGGAGTTTTCTACAGGCCTCCTTATAGTCCTAGAGACGTAGAAGAAAGGATTGAGAGGATGATTCAGGAGAAGAGTGAAAGTAATAGGGTGGTTGTTATGGGGGACGTTAACTTTCCAGATATTGACTGCGAAAGCTATAGATCGAGTTCATTAGATGGGTCGGTGTTTGTCCGATGTGTGCAGGAGGGTTTCCTGACACAATATGTAGGCAGGCCAACAAGAGCTGAGGCCATACTGGATTTGGTTCTGGGAACGAACCAGGCCAGGTATTAGAATTGGAGGTAGGTGAGCACTTTGGGGACAGTGACCACAGTTCGGTGACTTTTACTCTAGTGATGGAGAGGGATAAGTGTGCACTACAGGGCAAAAGTTATAGCTGGGGGCAGGCAAATTATGATGCGATGAGGCATGACTTAGGATGCGTGGCTTGGAAAAGTAGGCTTCAAGGGAAGGGTGCAATCGATATGTGGAATTTGTTCAAGGAGCAACTATTGAGTAACCTTGATAAGTATGTACCTGTCAGGCAGGCAGGAAAGGGTCGTGTGAGGGAGCCGTGGTTTAATAAGGAATTGGAATCCCTTGTTAAAGGGAAGAGGGCGGCCTATGTAAAGATGAGTCGTGAAGGTTCAGTTGGGGTGATTGAGAGTTATAAGGTAGCCAGGAAGGATCTAAAGAGAGAGCTAAGAGCAGCAAGGATGGGGCATGAAAAGTCCTTGTTTGGTAGGATTAAGGAAAACCCAAAGGCTTTCTATAGGCATGTCAGGAATAAATGAATGACTAGGGTAGGAATAGGTCCAGTCAAGGATAATAGTGGGAAGTTGCGTGTGGAGGCTGAAGAAATTGGGGAGCACTGAATGAATACTTCTCGTCAGTGTTCATTTAGGAACAAGACATTGATGTTGATGTGAATATTGAGTCACAATTAATTAAATGGATGGCTTTTTGATCTGTAGGGAAGAGGTGTTGGAAATTCTGGAAAGGGTGAATATAGATAAGTCCCTGGGCCTGATGGCATTTATCCTAGGATTCTCTGGGACGCAAGGGAGGAGATTGCAGAGCCATTGGCCTTGATTTTTATGTCCTCGTTGTCTACAGGAATAGTGCCAGAAGACTGGAGGATAGCAAATGTGGTTTCCTTGTTCAGGAAGGGGAGTCGGGATAACCCTAGTAACTATAGGCCGGGGAGTCTTACTTCTGTTGTGGACAAAGTCTTAGAGAATTGTAAGGGATAGGAATTATGATCATCTGGGTAGGAATAATGTGATCAAGAATCGTCAGTATGGTTTTGTGAAGGGCAGGTCGTGCCTCACAAACCTTATTGAAATCTTTGAGAACGTGACTAAGGAGGTGGACAAGAGTAAAGCGGTAGATGTGGTGTATATGGATTTTAGTACGGCGTTTGATAAGGTTAACCATGGTAGGGCTACTGCAAAACATACGGAGGTATGGCAGAGTGAGAGTTGGAGGTTTGGATTAGGAATTAGCTGGCTGGAAGAAGATATGATAGTAGTTGATGGTAAAGGTTCATCTTGATGTGCAGTTACCAGCGGTGTTCCACAAGGATCTGTTTTGGGACCATTGCTGTTTGTCATTTTTATAAATGACCTGGAGGATGGGCTAGAAGGTTGGGTGAGCAAGTTTGCGGATGATACGGAAGTCGGTGAAGTTGTTGACAGTGAGGAAGGATGTGGCAGGTTACAGCGGGATGTAGATAAGCTGCAGAGCTGGGCAGAAAGGTGGCAAATGGAGTTCAATGTAGGTAAGTGTGAAGTGATTCACTTTGTTAAGAGTAAAAAGAAGATGGAGTACTGGGCTAATGGTCGGATAATTTGTAGTGTGGATGAGCAGAGGGATCTTGGTGTCCATGTACACAGATCTCTGAAAGTTGCCACCCAGGTAAATAGTGCTGTGAAGAAGGCATATGGCGTACTGGCTTTTATTGGTAAAGGAATTGAGTTGTGGAGTCCTGAGGTCATGTTGCATTTGCATAAGACTCTGGTGCGGCCACATCTGGAGTATTGTGTGCAGTTTTGGTCGCCATATTATTAGAAGGATGTGGAGGCACTGAAACGCGTGCAAAGGAGGTTTGCTAGGATGTTGCCTGGTATGGTAGGAAGATCGTAGGAGGAAAGGCTGAGGCACTTGGGGCTGTTTTCATTGGAGAAAAGAAGGTTTAGGGGTGACTTGATGGAGGTGTACAAGACGATTAGCGGTTTAGATAGGGTTGACCATGAGAACCTTTTCCCACGTATGAAGTCAGATATTACGAGGGGGCATAGCTTTAAATTAAGGGGTGGTAGGTATAGGACTGATGTTAGGGGTAGATTCTTTACTCAGCGAGTCGAGAGTTCAAGGAATGCCCTGCCAGTAAAAGTGATGGACTCTCCATCTTTATGGGCGTTTAAACGGGCATTGGATAGGCAAATGGAGGAAAGTGGGCTACTGTAGGTTAGGTGGGCTTGGATCGGAGCAACATCGAGGGCCGAAGGGCCTGTACTGCGCTGTTTTTTCTATGTTCTATGTACTGCCTTTATACTCTTCGAAGGATTCGCTCGATCTACCCTGTCTATACCAGGCATAAGCTTCTTTTTTTTTCTAAGGCAAACCCTTTAGTTAGCCAGCATTCCATATACCTACCAGCCTTTCCTTTCATCCTAACAGGAATATACTTTCTCTGGATTTTTGTTATCTCATTTTTAAGGCTTCCCATTTTCCAGCCGTCCATTTATCTGTGAACATCTGCCCCCAATCAGGTTTCGAAATTTCTTGCCAAATACCGTCAAAATTGGCCTTTCTCCAATTTAGAACTTCAACTTTTATATCTGGTCTATCCTTTTCCATAATTATTTTAAATCTAATAAATTTATGGTAGCTGGCCCAAAAGTTCATCTCCACTAACACCTTAGTCACCTGCCCTGCCTTGTTTCCCTAGAATGGGTCAAGTTTTGCACCTTCTCTATTAGGTTCATCCACATACTGAATCAGAAAATTTTCTTGTGCACACTTAATAAATTCCTCTCCATCTATAAGTCTATGTTTGGAAAGTTAAAATCTTCTTCCTTCTTACTTTCTTACAGACACCTGAGATCTCTTGACAAGTTTGTTTCTCAATTTCCCTCTGACTATTAGGGAGTTTATAATACAACCCCAATAAGGTGATCAACCGTTCTTATTTCTCAGTTCTACCCAAATACCTTCCCTGGATGAATTTCCAGGAATATCCTCCCTCAGTCCGGCTATAATGCTATCCATTATCAAAAACACCGCTCCTCCTCCTGTCCTACCTCCCTTTCTATCTTTCCTGTAACATTTGTATCCTGTAGCATTTAGCTGCCAGTCCTGCCCATCCCTGAGTCATGTTTGTGTAATTGCTATGATATCCCAGTCCCATCTTCCTAACCATGCCCTGAGTTCATCTGACTTCCCTGTTAGGACCCTTTGCATTGAAATAAATGCAGTTTACTCTATTAGTCCTACTTTGTCCCTGCTTGCCCTGAGTGTTTGACCCGTTTCTGTTCTCAATTGTACCAATCTCAGATTGATCTATTTCCTCACTATCTCCCTGCCCCCAGCCGCGCCCCCCTTTACTAGTTTCAATCTAGTACAGGACTTTGGTTAGGCCACATTTGGAGTACTGTGTGCAGTTCTGGTCGCCTCACTTTAGGAAAGATGTGGAAGCTTTGGAGAGGGTGCAGAGAAGATTTACCAGGATGTTGCCTGGAATGGAGAATAGGTCGTACGAGGACAGGTTGAGAGTTCTCGGCCTTTTCTCGTTGGAACGGCGAAGGATGAGGGGTGACTTGATAGAGGTTTATAAGATGATCAGAGGAATAGATAGAGTAGACAGTCAGAAACTTTTTCCCCGGGTACAACAGAGTATTACAAGGGGACATAAATTTAAGGTGAAGTGTGGAAGGTATAGGGGAAATGTCAGGGGTGGGTTCTTTACCCAGAGAGTGGTGGGGGCATGGAATGCGCTGCCCGTGGCAGTGGTAGAGTCAGAATCATTGACGACCTTTAAACGGCAATTGGATAGATACATGGATGGGTGCTTAATCTAGGATAGATGTTCGGCACAACATCGTGGGCCGAAGGGCCTGTTCTGTGCTGTATTATTCTATGTTCTCTATGTTCTAATCCTCCCGAGCAGCTCTAGCTAATCTCCCAGCCAGTATATTCGTCCCCTTCCTGTTGAGGTGCAATCCGTCCTTCTGGTACAGCTTCCTTCTACCCCAAAAGACATTCCAGTGATCCAAAAATGTGAATAATTCTCCATTACACCAGCTCCACAGCCATGCATTCATCTGCTCTATCCCTCTATTCCTGCCCTCAGTAGCTCATAGCGCCGGGAGTAATTCAGATATTACTACTCTCGAGTGCCTTTTTAAATTTCTGCCTACACCCTGCAATCTCCGTCCATAATCTCAAACTTTTCCCTTTATGTCGTTAGTTCCAAATTTGACAATGACCTCTTGCTGGACATTCTCCCCCATGAGAACATTCTGCACCCTTTCTGAGACATCCTTAATCCTGGCACCAAGGAAGCAACACACCATTGTGGTTATCCCTCTGCTGGCTACAGAACCGTCTGTCTGTACCTCAGACTAGCGAGTCCCCTAACACAATTAACCTCATGGAATCCGACGTATCCCTTGTTGCATTAGAGACTGACTCCATACTAGAAACTTGCATGTTTCGTGCTACGTTCCACTGTGAATCCATCACCCGCTACATTTTCCAAAACAGCATATTTGTTTGAAATGGGGACAGCCCCAGAAGACTCCTGCACTAACTGCTTAACTCTCTTGCCTTTCTTGGAGTTAACACATCTATGTAACTGCATCTGAGACTTTCCCCCTTCCAATAACTGCCATCTGGCTCATACTGTTTCTGTTACCAATTCTTCATTGTCTTAAACTGTCTCTCTAACCGATCCATTCGATCTGATAGCATTCGCAACCAGAAGCATTTATTGCAGATATAATCCGCAGTAATCCTTAAATCCTCAAACTCACACATCTGACAAGAAGCGCATATGATTCTACTAAGGCCATTTGTGCTCCTTCACAATCTACAGATCCAGAAAAAGAAAACTGTCTTATTCCTCTACAAAACACTGCCCAATGTTAAATTATTATTTATGGCGTATATTTTAAAATTAATCAAGAGTCATATCTCAAACACATATAATTAAGAAAGAACCCACTCTACGCATTTCTGCAGACTTTCTGTAGGACATAGTTAAAACAAATCACTATCTGGCTGGGAACTTCGCCCAAACAGTTCATCCAAACCAATTGTAAATTTCACTGTTTATTAATTTTCCTGGAGGCACTCTGATATCCAGCAATACATGAATTCAAACAGCAAAGGCAGTAACTGTGCAGATATGCTGACCTGTCAGTTTCTTCCCCTCACAATGTGCTTCCTTTGTCTGTTCTTTTCCCTCTTAAAACTGCTGTTGCTTTGATTTTTTTTCCCATTGTTCCAAAACAATGCAACAGCCTACAAAACAATAAGTGCTGCTTCTGGAATTGGAGGAAATCACTTTCAACACCTAAAATACTTCAAAAAAGGATCATCTGTTACAGCCAGAAATTTTTCCCGCCCAGATTTCTGAAAATCCAAATGCACTACTCCCACTGGTTTTTGTGGCCTATGCTACAAGAAACAATTTCAAATAATTCCGAAGTTTGTCATGCATGTTTCTCTGTCAGAAATGTATTGTGATTCTCTGCAATTTTGCTGTTCACTTCTAAGTACCCAATATCACATCTTATATAATGGATTCCAACTCTTTCCCTACAGATGTCAAATTGATTTGTTTGCAGTCCTCCACATTATGTCTTCTTCTGTGCACATAGATGGATTATGTTTACTACCTTTCAGTTATCTACAATGGTTATGGCCTTTGCAGGATCTGCAAGAAAATAAAACAGTCACTGACAGTTCAATTAATATGCTGTTTTATTTTTGACATTTTGATAGGAAGTATATCTGGCCCATCAGATTTAGCAATGATCAATCTAGCTCAATTTTCAAGTCCTACCTCGTTGCTGATATGAATTGACTTTATGTCTTTAGTTCCACAAGTCCCATGTGATCACTTGCTTTACACGGAGATTTCCTGGCGCTTTCTCCATGAAGACAGATTCAAAGTAGCTGTTTAGTTTCTCTGCTATTTTCTTATCCCTAAGACTATATGCAGTTATAAAAGACAACGACATGGTGCCTAAGAGACAATAGGGTCTGCAAATGTTTGATAATTCCGTGTAGGTAATGCATGGCAGTGGAAAAGGCACAGTAAGCCAGACAACATCCGAGGAGCAAGAGAGTCAACGTTTTAGAAAGAACCTTTCTTCAGGACTGGGGAGGGAGAGGAGGCTAAGAGAAACGGGATGATGGGTCGAGGCTGGGGAAAAGATAGGTGATAGGTGAGTGAAGGTAGAGGGTGATAGTGATAGATCGGTCGGGAGTGTGGAGCAAATGGGGGGAAAGAAGATGGGCATTACGTCTCCTCAGAAGAGCAGATGGGAGTCCGGGGGTTGGATCTGCGATCTGGTCAGGGGAGATTTGTAAATCACGGAATCCAATGTTCATGCCGTGATTTTGCTGGCTTCCGAGGCAGAAGATGAGGTGTTACTGGTAACACCCTGGTAAATATCTTCTGAACCCTCTGCAGCTGCATAATCTCCTTACTATAAGTACAGTTCTGTTATAGGATCAGAAGATGCTTTATCAATGCCCTGCAGAATCTCAGCATGACTTCCCAACTTCTAACCTCTAAGGTCTGAGCAATGAAGTAACCTTAAACACCCTTTTCCACAAACTTCAAAGAATTATACCTGCGCCCGTGGGTCCCTCTTTTCTATATAACCACCAAAGACAGCATTCGTCGTGTAACCACTCCCCTTGTTTGTTTTACCAAAATGCAGTAACTCACATGTGTCCATGTTAAAATCCACCTGCCACACCACAGCCCAGTGAATGATATTACTGCCCCCTCACATTCCCGCTTTGGATTAAAACGATAATCCCCTCTGCAGAAGGCCTACAGACACCAGCATTGAGTTTCCCAAAGACCCAGATCTTGGTTTGCCTTGTGCAAGCAGAGGGAGCAGTAAGCAAAAGCTGGAAAGGAAACAGTTGCCTTATGTCAATGAATGATTTTAGGAAGAGGGAATCCAAATGTTAGAGATTTGAAATAGTGACAGGTGTTTTGGGATCAGGATTGGTATCTACTCGAGATACTTCATAGTGCAACGTGTGTTGCAGGATTTCTTCCCCTAATGTAGGAGACTACTGATAATAGCCATTAAAACCAAGCAATTAAAGATCTTCATTGTTTATCTCAATGGCACAGCAAATGCACTCAACATCCTATAGTTAAGGCGATAAACTTGTACCTTTTTCAATGAGAAATGTCCCCTGTAAATTTTGGTAATGTTAACCAGAATTTAATTGATCCATACACTTAAAATATGAGCCAAAATGTGGGCATGGTTTAGGCCTTGTTTAATGGATGGTGCCCACGTTTACATAGAACATAGAACATAGAAAGATACAGCGCAGTACAGGCCCTTCGGCCCTCGATGTTGCGCCGACCGAATCCTACCTAACCTACACTAGCCCAATAACTTCCAAATGCCTATCCAATGCCCGCTTAAATGACCATAAAGAAGGAGAGTTCACCACTGCTACTGGCAGGGCATTCCATGAACTCACAACCCGCTGTGTAAAGAATCTACCCCTAACATCTGTCCTATACCTACCACCCCTTAATTTAAAGCTGTGTCCCCTAGTAACACCTGACTCCATTAGCGGTAAAAGGTTCTCAGTGTCGACCCTATCTAAACCCCTAATCATCTTATACACCTCTATCAAATCTCCCCTAAACCTTCTCTTCTCCAATGAGAACAGCCCCAAGTGCCTCAGCCTTTCCTCATAAGATTTTCCTACCATTCCAGGCAACATCCTGGTAAACCTCCTCTGCACTCGTTCCAATGCCTCCACATCCTTCCTATAGTATGGCTACCAAAACTGCACACAATACTACAGATGAGGCCGCACCAGAGTCTTATACAGTTGCAACATGACCTCAGGACTCCGGAACTCAATTCCTCTACCAATAAAGCCCAGTACACCATATGCCTTCCTCACAGCACTATTTACCTGGGTGGCAACTTTCAGAGATCTGTGTACATGGACACCAAGATCCCTCTGCTCATCCACACTACCAAGTAGCCTACCATTAGCCCAGTAATCCATCTTCTTGTTACTCCTACCAAAGTGAATGACTTCACACTTAGCTACATTGAATTCCATTTGCCACACTTCTGCCCAGCTCTGCAACTTATCTATATCCCGCTGTAACCTACCACTTCCTTCCTCACTATCCACAACTCCACCGACTTTTGTGTCATCCGCGAACTTGCTTACCCAGCTTTCAAGCCCTTCCTCTAGATCATTTATAAAGATAACAAAAAGCAATGGTCCCAAAACAGATCCTTGTGGTACACCGCTAGTAACTGCACTCCAAGATGAACATAGTCCATCAACTACTACCCTCTGTCTCCTTCCAGCTAGCCAATTCCTAATCCAAACCTCTAATGTATCCTCAATGCCATACCTCCGTAGTTTTAGCATTAGCCTACCATGGGGAACCTTATCGAACGCCTTACTAAAATCCATATGCACAACATCTACTGCTTTACCCTCGTCCACTTCCTTAGTCACCTTCTCAAAGAACTCAATAAGGTTTGTGAGGCACGACCTGCCCTTCACAAAACCATGCTGGCTATCCTTGATCACGTTATTCCTATCTAGATGTTCATAAATCTTATCCCTTACCATTCTCTCTAAGACTTTGCCCACCACTGAAGTCAGACTCACTGGCCTATAGTTACTAGGGCTATCCCTACTCCCTTTCTTGAACAAGGGGACCACATTCGCTATCCTCCAGTCCTCTGGTACTATTCCCGTTGACAATGACGACATAAAAATCCAGGCTAATGGCTCTGCTATCTCCTCCCTAGCTTCCCATAGGATCCTAGGGTAAATGCCATCAGGCCCAGGAGACTTATCTATTTTCATCCTCTCCAATATTCCCAGAACCTCTTCCCTGCATATTTCCAGGCAATCCATTCTAATCATTTGTGACTCCATATTCACATCAGCAACAGTGTCCTGTTCCTGAGTGAATACTGATGAAAAGTATTGATTTAGTGTCTCTCCAATCTCCTCCGCCTCCACACACAACTTCCCACTACTATCCTTGACTGGACCAATACCTACCCTAGTCATCCTTTTATTCCTGACATACCTATAGAAAGCCTTTGGGTTTTCCCTAATCCTACCAGCTAAAGACTTTTCATGTCCCCTTCTCGCTTCTCTTAGCTCTCTCTTTAGATCCTTCCTGGCTACCTTATAACTCTCTATCGCGCCAACTGAACCTTCACGCCTCATCTTTACATATGCCGCCTTCTTCCCTTTCACAAGGGATTCCAATTCCTTACTAAACCACGGCTGCCTCACAAGGCCCTTTACACCATGCCTGACTGGTACATACTTATCGAGGACACGTAGTAGCTGCTCCTTGAACAATCCCCACATCTCATTAGTGTTCTTCTCTTGAAGCCTGTTTTTCCAATCCACACATCCTAAGTCATGCCTCACTGCATCATAATTTCCCTGCCCCCAGCTATAACTCTTGCCCTGCGGCGCACACTTATCCCTCTCCATCACTAAAGTAAAAGTCACCGAGTTGTGGTCACTGTCCCCGAAGTGCTCACCTACCTCCAAGTCTAACACCTGGCCTGGTTCATTACCTAGAACCAAATCCAGTATAGCCTCACCTCTTGTTGGCCTGTCTACATATTGTGTCAGGAAACCCTCCTGTACACATTGGACAAACACCGACCCATCTAATGAACTCGAGCTATAGCTCTTCCAGTCGATATCTGGGAAGTTAAAGTCCCCCATAACAACCACCCTGCTACCTTCACTCTTTTCCTGAATCATCCTCGCAATATTATCCTCTACTTCTCTAGGACTATTAGGAGGCCTGTAGAAAACACCTAACAGGGTGACCTCACCTTTCCTATTTCTAACCTCAGCCCAAACTACCTCAGATGGCAAGTCCTCTTCCATCGTCCATTCCACTGCTGTAATACTATCTTTGACAAGTAATGCCACACCTCCCCCTTTTTTACCCCCATGTCTGATCCTACTAAAACATTTAAACCCTGGAACCTGCAACAGCCATTCTTGTCCCTGTTCTACCCACGTCTCTGTAATGGCCACAACATCGAAGTCCCAGGTACCAACCCACGCTGCAAGTTCACCTACCATATTTCTTATACTTCTGGCATTGAAGTATACACACTTCAATCCACCCTTCTGTTTAGAGGCACCCTCCTTCGAGATCGCTGCATTATTCATAACCTCCCTACACTCAAAGTCCTGTACCCTAAAGCTACAGTCCAGGTTCCCATGCCCCGGCGGAGTTAGTTTAAACCCTCTGAGTTAGTTTCTGAGGCGGAACTCTGGAGTCAATTCCAGTCCATGTCAGGCTGGTAGTGCCCCTATCACTGGAGAAGGTGGTGTGTATTCATGTCCTGTGCAGGTGTGTCACAGCATGTTACAACAGGCTGATGAATAAACACACAGAAGCACCATCTTGCAGCTTTAGTGGCTAATGCTGAATGATGGTAGGTCCCCATCATTGGGCCGAAAATTCCAGTTTTATAGCCCACAGAGCTGTTTCATAATATGTCTGAACAAATTGATTAAACTCTTTTTAGAATCGTGCCTTGATGGAGAAGGAAGAGGTATAATTACTGAATCTGAGAATTTAGGCGCAGGATGACTGGGAGCACAGCCATTGGTGTTGATTGGAGTCACATTTGCTCTTTCTATAAGTTTATAAAATGATGAAGGGCATGGATAGGGAGAGTGGTCAAGGGACACCTGAGGTACGTCTGGAAATACAGAGTAGAGGTCCTTACTCATTTTGTGTTTGGAAAGCTGTAACTAGTTGAATTTTTCAGGGATCTGTGTGATGTCATCAACAAATTACAATCCATACCAATCAATTGGGATGAAAGGGGTGGAGCTCAGTTTTCTCCCGCACCAGGATAGTCATTCAATAAGATGTCAAATGGAGACAGAGTGTCTGCAATGGCATACAGACAGGGGGATGGGACAATGGACACAGACAGGGGGAGGGCAGAGCGTCTGCAATGGGATAGAGACGGGGAAGGACGGAGCATCTGCAATGGGATAGTGACGGGGGAAGGGCAGAACATCTGCAGTGGGATAGAGACAGGGCAACGGCATAGCCTCTGCAATGGAATGCAGATAGGGGGAGAGTTGGGGCGGCTGCAATGGGATACAGATGGGGGTGAGGAGAGCGTTTGCTTTGAGATACAGAGAGGGGAGAGCACAGTGTCTGCAATGGGATACATACAGAGGGAGTGCAGAACGTCTGCAATGTGACACAGACTGGGGGAGGTCAGAGCATCAAGCAATGGCATACAGACAGAGGACAGTTGTGAGCAAACTTTCACCAGAAAAAAAAACAGTACTTTATATATATATATATATATATATATATATATGTGTGTGTGTGTGTGTGTGTGTGTGTGTGTGTGTTCCACAGTATTTTTCAAAGGGAAATATCAATGTACATGTTTGCAAATCCTCTCGTCATTCTTGTTTCCATCGTAGTTTGAGGAATTTTGCCTTTGTCATAAACGTGTTGTTTAACAGATTAAAGAAATCCATCTGACTTGTTCCTAACACTGACCCTGACACACTCTGAGAACTAAATCCTTGGCCACATCACCATGCTAGTTATGTTTTTTTTTGTGGAACAGTGGGACGAGAAAAGGGAACCGCAATCCAAAAGCACATGAAATTATAGACTCAGTGAGCCTAACGTCAGTGTAGAGGAGTTTGATGGTGGGGAATCTGAGGAATTTGACTTCCATCCATTCAGAAAGACAAGGACTAATTAGGGATAGACAACATGGCTTTGTGTGCTGGAAATCATGTCGCATTGATGTGTTTGAATAATGTGAAGAGGTGACAAAAAAGACTGAGGAAGGCACTGTCGTATATATTGCTTACACAGACTTCAGCAAGGTGTTTAAGAAGGTTCCCCATGGTAGACAGGTTATTAAGGTCAGGTCACACAGGAAAGCTAACCAGTTGGATACAAAATTGTCCTGAAAGTAACTGATTGTTCCCCAGACTGGAGTCCTGTCGCCAGCGGTGTGCTGAAAGAATCAGTGCTAAACTCATTGCTTTTCATCATGGATATAAACGACTTGGATGGGGATAGCGGAGGCATGTTTAGTAAGTTTACAGATAACATAAAAATCATGGTTCAGTAGACAGTGAAGAAGATTATTTCAGAGTACAACGACACCGTTGACCATCAAAATGCCAAGGACTGGCAGATAAAGTTTAATTTAGTTATTTGTGAGGTTTTGCATTTTGGTAAGTTAAGACCATAAGACCGTAAGACGTAGGAGTGGAAGTAAGGCCATTCGGCCCATTGAGTCCACTCCGCCATTCAATCATAGCCGATGGGCATTTCAACTCCACTTACCAGCATTCTCCCCGTAGCCCTTAATTCCTTGTGACATCAAGAATTTATCAATCTCTGCCATGAAGACATTTAACATCCCAGCCTCCGCTAAACGCTGTGGCAATGAATTCCACAAGCCCACCTGGCTGAAGAAATATCTCCGCATTTCTGTTCTGAATTGACCCTCTCTAATTCTAAGGCTGTGTCCACGGATCCCAGTCTCCTCGCCTAATGGAAACAATTTCCTAGGGTCCACCCTTTCCAAGCCATGTATTATCTTGTAAGTTTCTATTAAAGCTCCCCTTAATCTTCTAAACTCCAATGAATACAATCCCAGGATCATCAGCCGTTCCTCGTATGTTAGACCAACCGTTCCAGGGATCATCCGTGTGAATGTCCGCTGGATATGGTCCAGTGCCAGTATGTCCTTCCTGAGGTGTGGGGACCAAACCTGGACACAGTACTCCAAATGGGACCTAACCAGAGCTTTATAAAGTCTCAGTAGCACAACGGTGCTTTTATATTCCAACCCTCTTGAGATAAATGACAACATTGCATTCGCTTTCTTAATCATGGACTCAACCTGCATGTTTACGTTTAGAGATTCCTCGACTAGCACTCCCAGATCCATTTGTACTTTGGCTTTACGAATTCTCTCACCATTTAGAAAGTAGTCTATGCTTTTATTCTTTTTTCCAATGTGCAAGACCTTGCATTTGCTCACGTTGAATTCCATCAACCATTTCCTTGACCTCTCTCCCAAATTATCTAGATCCTTCAACAGCCTCCCCACTTCCTCAGTACTACCTGCCTGTCCACCGAACTTTGTATCATCGGCAAACATTGCTAGAATGCCCCCAGTCTCTTCATCCAGATCATTAATATATATTTCAAACAGCTTCAGCCCCAACACTGAACCCTGTGAGACACCGCTTGTCACCGGCTGCCATTCCAAAAAAGAACCTTTTATCCCAACTCACTGCCTTCTGTCAGACAGCCAGTCCTCCATCCATACCAGTAGTTCACCTCGAAAACCATGGGCCCTCACCTTGCTCAGCAGCCTCTCATGTGGCACCTTATCAAAGGTCTTTTAGAAGTCTAGATATACCACATCCACTGGGTTTCCCTGGCCTAACCTACTTTACACCTCTTCAAAGAATTCCAGCAGGTTTGTCAGATACGACCTCCCATTACTAAATCCACTTTGACTTGTTCTAATCAGAGTCTGCTCTTCCAAGAATTTAGAAACTTCATCCTTCATGATGGATTCTAGAGTTTTACCAACAACCAAGGTTAGGCTAATTGGCCTATAATTTTCCATCTTTTGTCTTGATCCTTTCATGAACAAGGGGGTTACAACAGCGATCTTCCAATCATCCGGGACTTTCCATGACTCCAGTGACTCCTGAAAGATCACAACCAATGCCTTCACTATTTCCTCAGCCACCTCTCTCTAGGATGTATCCCATAGGAGCCAGGAGATTTATCAATTTTAAGACCTTTTAGCTTTTCTAGCACTTTCTCTTTTGTAATACCAACCATACTCAACTCAGCCCCCGACTCCATTTAATTATTGGGAAATTACTCGTGTGTTCCACTGTGAAGACTGACGCAAAGTACTTAATAAGTTCTCCTGCTATTTCCTTACCTCCCATCACTAGGCTTCCAGCATCAGTTTGAAGTGGCCCAATATCTCCTTTTGCCTGTTGTTTGTTTCTTATGTATTGAAAGAAACTTTTACTATCATTTCTAATATTATTGGCTAGTCTGCCTTCATAATTGATCCTCTCCTTCCTGAGTTAGTTAAAGCAGGGTCGTGCTCTGGGGAATGTGGCTGAACAAAGTGACCTACGGATGCAGGTTCATATTTCCTTGAAAGTTTAGCTGCAGGCAGACAGGGTGGTGAATAATGCAGTTGGCATGCTTGCCTGAATCGGTCAGAACATTTAGTATAAAAGTTGGGGTGGCATGTTGCGCTTGCACAGGGACGCTTGTGAGGCCTCATTCAGAATATTGCGTTCAATTTGGTTGGCTTGCTGAAGGATTGATGTTGTTAAGCTTGAGAGGGTGCAGAAAAGGTTTATAATGTTTCTCTGGAACCTGAAGGTTTCATCGACAGGGAGAGGATGAACAGGTTGAGGCTTTTTCCTCTGGACTGTCGGGTGCTGAGGGGTAACATGAAAGTGGGTTATAAAATCATAAGAGGTATGGATAGCCTGAATGTCCAAGGTCTTTTCCCCAGGGCTGGGCAGCCCACAAGTAGAGTCATAGGTTGAAGGTGACGGGGGAAAGATTTAGAAGGGACCTTAGGGGTAACTTTTTTTTATGCAGCGGGTGGTGCATGTACGGAAATTTCTGTCAGAGAAAATGATGGAAGCGGGTACAATTATATGTTTAAATGTATCTGGACAGGTATATCAATAGGAATGGTTCAGAGCGATATGAGCTAAATGCTGGCAAGTGGGACTAGATCAGATTGTGATATCTGTTCAGCACGGCCGAGCTAGAATAATGGATCTTTTTCCACGCTGTATGACTCTCTAATTGAATAAGAGGGATGAGGAAAAATTCCAAAAAGGGCCTTTCAAGTGAAAATTCTCTTCCCCAGAAGTTTGTGGTGCCTCTCTGATTACAGGAATTCAAAGCTGAGTTACTTAAATATTTGACAGAGAAGTGAGTCACGGATAATGGGATTCAGACAGTAAAATGGGGCTGACAACACAACCTGATCAGCCACAATCTGATGTGCCCAGTCGAAATAGTTTGAAGTACCACATGACCCACTCCTGCTCCTCAGTCCCATGTTTCTGTGTTCCATTCAGACCCTAAAACCTGCTAGACAGGAGCAGTTGGAGACCACTTGCTGCTATAAACTGGTGCCAGAAACAGAGGCTACCATTCAGTCCCTTAATGCTGTCACATACAGTTTGGGGTTATTGGGAAAATGTAATTGGAAATCCCAGGATGATTATGGAAAGAACCCTCATCTCTCCTTACAGACCTGCCCCTCTCTGCAACTTGTGTGTCATTTGTGTGGCACAGTGGTTAGCACTGCTGCCTCACAGCACCAGAGACCCGGGTTCAGTTCCCGACTCAGGCGACTGACTGTGTGGAGTTTGCACATTCTCCCCGTGTCTGCGTGTGTTTCCTCCCACCGTCCAAAGATGTGCAGGTCAGGTGAATTGGTCATGCTAAATTGCCCGTAGTGTTGGGTAAAGGTGCAAATATGGGGAATGGGTGGATTGCGCTTCGCTGTGTCAGTGTGGACTTGTTGGGCCGAAGGGCCTGTTTCCACACTGTAAGTCGTCTAATCTAATCTTATTGGTCATGTTGCAGACCCAGATTCGTTGTGAATACAACCCCCATACCTCACCCAGAGATGGCTCACAAAAGTCTCTGGTCTCCCAGGCCACAACATTCAAGCAGAGCTTCCAAGAAAATACCACCCTCTAACTTTCCAATAACAGAATGTGAGAACATCAGAAACAAGTGCATATTGTTCAGCGCCCAAGCCTGCCTTGCCCTCCACTAAGATCGTGGCTGATCTGCTCTTAGTCTCAAATCCTCTTTAAAGTCCAAATCGTCATAACTCTCAACTCTCTGACAGGTCAAAATCCAT
This sequence comes from Hemiscyllium ocellatum, assembly GCF_020745735.1. NCBI lineage: Eukaryota > Metazoa > Chordata > Chondrichthyes > Orectolobiformes > Hemiscylliidae > Hemiscyllium > Hemiscyllium ocellatum. The sequence goes on along the minus strand of NW_026869187.1, from coordinate 233,531 downwards.
TCCAACCGCTCCAAACACATCCATTAAACACAGAACATTGAACAATACAGCACAATAGAGGCCCTCGACCCTCGATGGTGTACCACCCGTTTATCCGACTGTAAGATCAGATTCACCTTTATTCTTCATGCACTTTCTTCCATGTGCCTATCCAAGAGTCTCCCAAGTTTCCCTCACGCAATTGACTTTACACCCACCACTCTCTGTGTGAAAAAACCTACCACTGACATCTCCTTAAAACTTCCTTTAATTACCTTAAAATTATGACCGATGGTGATAGACATTTCTGCCCTGGTGAAAAGTCTCTGGCTATTCACTCTGTCTTTGCCTCTCTTCATCTTTTACACCTCTATCAAGTCACCATTCATTCTTCTTCATGCAAATGAGAAAAGTCCTAGCTCCCTCAACCTTTCTTCTTAAGACCTTCCCTCCAGTCCAGGCAGCGTTCTGGTAAATTTACTCTGCACCCTTTCTAAAGCTTCCTCATCCTTCCAATATTGGGGTGACCAGAAGTGAACAAAATACGCGAGGTGCGGGTCTAACCAGGGCTCTACAGAGCTGCAGCATAACCACACGGCTCTTAATGTCAATCTCCCTTCTAATGAAAGCTAACACACCATTCGCCTCCTTAACAACCCGATCAATTTAGGTAGCAACGTTGAGGTATCTATGGACATGGAATCCAAAATCCCTCTGTTTTTCCACACTGCCAGGAACCCTTCCTATAACCCTACATTCTGCAAATTTGACCTTTCAAAGGGAATTACTTCACGCTTTTCCGGCTTGATATCCATCGGCCTCTTCTTAGCCCAACTCTGCATTACCTCAATGTCCTGTTGCAACTTACAAAAGCCCTGCAAACACCTATGTACCACTTTACAAATCTTTGTGCCATCGGCAAACCTACTAACCCACCCTTCCACTTCCTCATCCAAATCAGTTATAAAAATCACAAAGAGAAAAGGTCTCAGAACTGATCCCTGTTGGACACTGATCTCGCTTCCCTAACTCTCTATGTAAGTGAATTCCTGACATTCACTCCCCTCTGTTTGAAGAAAACATTCTGTGCTTCTACACCATGACCTATTGATACGAACAAAAGAGGAAACACGAGGGATTAGACAGAGAGACTGGCAGTATTAGACTGCGGCTGACAGCAAGGTGTCTGAGGAAAATCACACTTAATGAGAATTGATTACGGTCTCTATACTGTTTGGACTCATTCACATCACAAGGGGAGATGTTTATCATCAGTGGACATCAATCATCTCAGCCGTGGGGCATCACTGCAAGAGATTCTCAGGGTAGCTCCCTCAGCCCAATTTGTCATCATAAAATCCTGACAGCGTGGAAGGAGGCAATTCAGCCCATTGAGTCCAAACTGAGCAGAATTGAGGATATTCACTGACATTTACATGGTTCTCAGAACAAGGAGACTCTCCTCAGCTATAGAAGCAATCTGTGTCCATGTGCAACAAGAACTGGACACCATTCAAGATCGTGCTGTTAAAGTCTGGATAACATTCATGTAACAGCACTGCTAGACACTGTACATTTCCACATAAAAGGTGCAGCTCATTCGGCACCTCAATCTGTGTTCACAAGAATATGTAGAAATCATTCAACCCATCAAACTATTGGACAAGATGTGTGAAAGCTCATTCAGTCCCTCCTGCAAATACACAGTAAGAGAAGGAATCTACTCACTCCCTCACTTACATGGGATCAGAAAGAGAGTGTTTTGCACCTGGAGTTACTTACTGAGGGGCAGAACGTGATAATTCAGCTTCTCAAGTCACTAACCCAGGAACAGGAAGGTGTCAGAGATACTCCAACTTCACAAACAAATGGAGCAGGGACTAAACAGATAGACTGCACCACCTTGTTCCTCGTGCCTTAATTACTCATAATACATATGTGCAATTTTAACATGGTTTTCTGGCAGTAGGAATGAAGCCAAATTTTTATAGTCATTCATCAAGGCGTCTTGCATCTCCAAGATAGTAGGCCCATGGTCTCCATGGAGGTCAGAAGCTGGTGCAGAATTGTTAATTCTTTCAGATTGATGGTATTGTGACTGCTGACAGGACTGTGTCCAAAGTGACATTCAATTCAGTGTCACACAGTAACTGTGCATTAAAATGTCAGGGTTCATTCAGAGCTTGTACCTCTCTGTCAAAGAACATGAGGGTTCTGCACAGGTATGTAAGCTATCGGGAGTCAATCATCCTGTTAAAAATACGGAATTTTCACCTTATTCAGCTGTTTGGGATGTATTGAGTATTCATCTCAAGCCATCAAGTTTCAACTTCTTATTCTGTCACAAGGCTACAGATTAAACACAGAGATATGCCGTCTCTCCACAGAGATATGCCCTCTCCCTGCCATCGTGCCAGGGTTTAGTCCGTTGAAACTCCTTTGCATTGCCTTGGTGACAAAGAGATCATTATTGATAAAGCTGACCAAATGTGTACACAATGCAATAAAATACTCTCTCAACAAAACACACCATTAGGAAAGATATACTAACTCTGGTACTTCAATCATTTTGTACAAAAAGCCACATACTATTTGCTTCCTGCCCCGTATAAACTCTGATTTATAACCAAGGACATTCAGGTCCTTTTCAATAACAGAACTTCCCAACCTCTCACCATTTAATCAATATAAATGAGAATCATAATATTTGTTGTACCCATCTGAATAATTTTATACGAAGCGAACAGTTATTTCCCAAGCACTGATCCTTCTGATGCCCCACATGACATCCACCCACAGCAAGAAAACACTATTCTCTTCATTTTGTCCATTATCCAATTTTGATCCATTTGGTGTATTACACCCCGACCTACCCATGGACTCTAACATTCCCCACTCACCAGCATTCAACCATGTCAAACATTTTGTGAAAATTCAAATACTCTACGCCCATTGATTCTCAGTTGTCGATGTCACAACGGACAATCTCCACCAACTCCAGCAGGTTTATCAAAGATAATTTCCCTTTCCTGAATCGAGGCTGACTGTGCCATATCATATCATTATTCTCGAAGCGTCTAGTTGTCACGTTTCTTATAAAGTGTTAAAATGTGTTTCTCACAGCTGATGTGAAGCTATTCATATTCCTGGTTGGCTTCTCCATCCTGTTTTAAATATTTAGTTAAAAATCACACAACACCAGGTTATAGTCCAACAGGTTTAACTGGAAGCACACTAGCTTTCAGTGTGTCGCTCCTTCATTAAGTGGTAGTGGAGGGCTCAATTCTAACACATAGGATTTTTAGCAAAAATGTACAGTATGATGTAACTGAAATGATACATTGAAGAATTGACTGCCTGTTAAGCCTTTCGTCTGTTAGAATACCATGATAGTTACACTTCTTTCATGCATAACTCACAAAACATTTTTTTAAAAAAGTTGCATTCTCGGTAAGCTGTTAACTATGGTGAGAGCTAGACAATATGATGAAGGTTTTGTCCCCTGTGTTCTCTCCCCCCGTTACGGAATCACCATATGTTTGGGTCTCTCTGAATGGACGCAGCAGCTGATAGCACAAACCCCGAAAAAGCGTCCATAGAACATCTCTTCACTCTGTAATGACAGGAGCAGGTCAAATCCTCACACACACGGTGCACAAATTTAGTGCTGAAAATGTTTCTCTTCTTAGCGGAAAAAGCCGTTACATCTCTCCACATTCCCACATTCACAGTTCCTCGCTCCAGAGAAGCAGTGACAATGTAACATTGCCTTACTCTATCTCAGCAACTATAATGGCAGCACTTGTATTGCAGATGGCGTAGATAATCACACTTAGAGAAGACGGGCAGAGGGAATATAACTCAGTTTAAACAGGGACACATCAAAATTAACATTTTATTCAGGAATATGTGAAAAGTGGAAATCTGAGAATAAGCTCCCATTTTATTTTCCTTCTGGTTTATCATCAGCAGTCCCTTTGTTCGCTTTTCATTTTTCTCTCTCTCTTTACCAGTTTGTCTCCTGACAGACGCTGCCAGACTTACTGAGATTCTCCAACGTTTTCAGACACTGGAGAATTTTATTTCAGATCTCCATCATTTACAGTTCCTTGGTTTATTTCACCTTTAATGGTGTAGTTTCACAGAATGTCAGCATCACTGGCAAGGGCAGCATTTGTCATCCATCACTAATTGTCATTGACTGCGAGACTATTTGTTAAGTCCGTATGGAGCTGATCTATTTTTTGTCAAACGTAGTTTCTTTACCAAAGGCTATCAGTGAAATAATAAAAGAAATGCTGATTGTTTATGGTTGCCGTTTGTAAAATGAGGTTTCATTCCAATTGTTGCCATTCAAATTTAAGATCTAACATCGGCTGTTGTAGGATTTGAAACAATGCATTTAAAGTCATAACTTGTGCCTGTGAATTGCATCTGAATGACACGGTCAGTGACATTATTACTGTGATATGAGGTCCCTACTATGACATAACTGGAGAGACAAGAAAAGTTTGTGGTCAAAATATTTGTAACTGGAAGAGTGGTCAGAAAAGAACTAGAGCAGCAAAATATGAAGCTATGAAGGAGGCAGATGATGGCTAATTCAGCAACAACACTGAGGCAGAGTTGGAGACTAGGGATATTATAAAGGTAGGTGCAGGCTGGTTTGATGTCAGAGAGAATACAGTGTTATAAAACAGTTCAGAGAAAAAGGTAGAGTCATCGGCCTGAACAGACTTGTTCCTTCTTAGATGTTGATGAGTGAGGAGCCTGATATTGACGTACATGAAATGGAGTTTGTGACTGAAACTGAAGATAACGGTTTATGCATTTATAATACATAAATAATCGAAATAGCAATAACCTTCACCATCGTTTATAGAATGGACAGAAATTGGCTTACCAGGAACACCAATAATAGCAAGGATGGGATAATACCCAGCTTGAATAATTCTCAGTACGGCTTCTATCCGCAACTCTATCCATGCCCAATCCTGAGAAAGCCAGTAAAGACCCGCAGATAAACTCCTGTCCATTGTTGGAACATTCCAGTCTAAAACATTCAGATTATGATCTATTGTTGGAACATTCCAGTTGAATACTCTCAGATTCTGATCCATTATTGTAACATCCAAGTGTAATGTTCTCAGAGTCTGATCCATTGTTGGAACATTCCAGTCTATTGTTCTAAAATTGTCTTCCTCTACCTTCCTCTGTAGCTGCTGATTCCAATATCCAGCGACACTGCCGCTGATACTCTGTGATAACAGATTGAAAAAAATCCCCTTATTAATAGAAGAGGAAAGCCTCAGGGATACAGTTAGGATCCATGAAGACTGACATTAATCACAGTCACCGAACAAACAGCTCAATTTAACTCCTTTCACAACAACCATGACAAATGGCAATAATATCTGGTCTTCCTGAGATGTTGACATCGCTGACTGTCGGTCTAATGGCACGTCACAAATTGTAAAGTTAGACGTGAGGCAGAGAGATGATGCTTTCTCTTTACGAGCTCAGTGATTCTCCTCTCTTTGGCAGGGTAGGAATTGCTGGGCTCCTGAGGCTGTGTCTGATTACCAGGCCTGCTGCATCCTTTGGCTTTGTTTATTTCTATTTAACTTTGACATTTATCTTACTAACATTGCATGGCTTAGGTGGAGTTAGGCATTTTTGTGCGACCTACTACAGTCGTATAGACGGTTGAGATACAGTCCATTCCTTTTCGTCCTTGCAGCCGGGGCCTGGTCCTGAGAGTGATGGCCAAACTCTCAATGAGCCAGCAGTCTTAGTTTTACCTTTCACCAGTTATTGCTGGGGTCTCAGCAGGGGTGGAAGGCAGAAAATCTCTCCTGGCTGCTACACATTCTGAGATTTCTCTCACAAGTATCTTTTGATGTTCATTCCTCCTGGATTGGAGAACTGCAGGTCAGACAATGTGCTTCCTCAATTGATTTTTGGACAAGTGTGCGTTTCTAGGATTATTTTAGAGCAGTTACTGTTTAGTAATTAAATAACCTATTAATCTGTTAAGTTTTCCAATAAACTAAATTATTTCAAGTTCCTTTTGCTGTTGTTGTTTTTTTTGTCTACAGTGTTTGAATAAATTGCGGTTTGCTTAATGTCAAACGTTTTGACCAAATGAATTGCACTTGCAACACAGCACCTCGCAATTACTTTTAAAATAAGAAAACGTTCCAGTCGAGACGTCCTTCTTCATATATTATGAGAGGGGTCTGTTCGGGTCCATAATAAAAAGGACAGATATTCAAGTTTTAATTGGATAATTATTTAATGGACAGTAAGTATCAGGAACACGGGGTTTGACAGCGGAATGCACCGAGCTGAATGAGTGATAACTCTATCAGGAATTATGTCAGACACACAATCCACATCACAGTTCCTTCCCAGATATAAGACCAGATGAGATATCTTCTCAGCACTGTGTACTGTGCAGACCAGGCTCAGTACAACTCAGCAATCTGCCCAGGATGGAATACTGTGCAGCTCTCAGTAATCCACTAGCTATCTGTCCAACATGGGGAGCAGTACAGACCACACTGGTGCATTGATTAAGAAGTTTGGACAAAACGGTCTGTCCAGCATGGGTGATATATAGCCCACACCAGAGTCTTCTTCTATAAACGCGGACAGGTTACATGATCAGTGTCGGGAGCTGCATTGTGAATAGCAGTGAATGCATCTGTTACCCTCCCACCTTGCAGATCTGTGTGCACCACCCCAGTGTATTGTTCAGTAACACTGTGTTGGATCCCTGCCCAGTGTGGAGAAACTAGCAACACATGCTGGAAGTGACAGGATATGCAGCTCCCGTCCATTTACAGCTCCATACCTCCGTTGTGCAATGACAAGGGGTGTTATGGGTGTGTAAATCACTGGCAGAGAGTGATGACGGGGGAATCAGTTAACGTACCTACAAACAAAAGCATTTTGTGAAAGAGAGATTGAGAGACGACTTCATGGAAGATCACAGGTTTCAGAATTCTGAAATGAAGATATTTCGAGAGCATCCTACAACATGAGCCAGTAATCTCAATAATGATGGGTGAATGAGACATTGGTGTCAGTTTAGATGATGGAGAATTTTGGCTAAGCATTTTTTCTGCAGCTTTGTAACTGGGAGTGAGGTCAGCAGAGTGTATGACTCATTGGGCTGAATCGAACAATAGTTTGTCTCAGTGCCATTTTCATTGAGTTTGACAGAGGGATTGTCTGTACGAGGCTGAGCTGGTTTCCTGGTGCTATCTTATGGAACTCACCTCATTAACTACCCGCCCCACCCCATGGTGTCCCTCTCATTCAATGGTGCTCCCTCTACTGCATGCAGCACTCTCTCTCTCCCCCCCTCTCTCTCTTTCTCCCCCCACCCCCACCCCTTCCTTTACAATATCCCCACACGGCGATAGAATGCTCTGGAGAATGCCAATTATGGAATGTTACAGACAACGTTCCAAGTAATTCAAATTGGCAGAAAAATGCCACTGCCCCAGTATGTAATACGTAAGGGAAAGGAGTAGAGATGTATATTTTTAAAATCACATACTATTTAAATCCATCATGAGACCATTCAACCATTTAAACGTGCTGTAGTATTAATACGATCGGGGATGATCTGATTTGCCCTGAGCTCCATGTTAGAGGAGCTTCAGACATTCAACCCCTTGGGTTTATGTCACTGACCAGACGACACTCAAGAACTTTTACTCCGGTTTTCTTTAAGCACCTGTTCGAGGCCATTTCCCATGGGGGGGCGGACTCTCCTAACAATATATCCCACCAGCTATATATGTCTATGTAATGGTAAGCACATTTTACACAGACCAATCAAAAATTTACTCTTATTTTATCGTTATCAATACCAAATTACAATTAATAATTCTGGTTATTTCACTTGTCTTACCTTATTGTATTCAGCTAAAGACAGCTTCTAAACACTTCTCTCATTATAACATACATATCATAGCAAAGAACATTTTTATCCTCAGCCATTATCTTGACCGTTCTGTGAATTGTACTGTTTTCCTTGTTACGAAAATTTCTATTGCCCTTTGTCTGTGACTTTTTTCTGTACGTAGCAGTTACACAGTTTCCCACGCAGGTGGCTGGATGGCTGGTTTGCGATGCACAGGGAAACCAACAGCCTAGGTTCAATTCCCCGACACTGACAGAGGTTTCTATGAAGGGGACGCTCTCTCAACCTTACCCCATCACCTGAGGTGTGGTAACCCTCAGCTGAAACCACCATGAGTGGTCTCTCTCTCTCGATTGACAGAGCAGTCCCATGGTACTTTGGTACTGTATTCTATCACTGTTAACATTTTAAAATGTTATCCGTGTCATCATTTCGTTTGCCTTATATTCCTGGATGTTGTGGAGCAGCGTTATTTTGTACCACTGTCAGCATGACCCCTACATTGCACATTCCTGCCCATTCCCCAAAAGTCCATGACTCCGTCATTATTTATGAAACTTGCTGTCTGTGTCTCAAAAAAACTTCAATATCACCGCCTCCAATTATCTGCAAAAAAATTAACAAATAATCAAAAACAAAATTAACGTCATATTTGTGTGCCAGATTTTTTTTTGTGTCCTTACCTTAGAAAGGATATAATTACATTGGAAGCACTTCAGAGATGTTTCACTTCACTGCGATGAAGAGCTTATATTATGGACGCTTTAACAGGTTACTCTTGGAATGAGACATGATTTGATTCAAACACAAAAACCTTGAGGACAGTGGATCAGGTAAATACACACTGGGAGTTTTCATAGTCCAAAGTTGCGTCATTTTTGTAGAACTTAGACAATGTTGAAGCATGACCTTCTGCCCATCGAGTCCACATGATCCACTGAAAAGCATCAAAGATAACCCTGCCCCCTCCACGTAACCCTATTTTTCCCATGACTAACCCACCTAACCTACACATCCCTGGGCACAATGGGAAATCTGGCATGACCGATCCACTCCAGGTTGTGGGGAGAACCAGGAGCACTGGGTAGAAACCCACACAGATAGGGGGTGAATGTTTAAACTCCACATAGAGGGTAACCCAAGGTTGGAATTAAGGTCAGCTGCTTGGTGATGTGAAGCATCAGTGCTGAACACAGATCCATCATGCCCCACCCACGGTTAACTCAAACAAATCCTCGACTCTCCCTGAATGTAACATTGTACAACACGAATTCCAGGAAAATAAACAGTTATTTTCCAAAAGCACAACATAGGAACGAAGGAAATGGGAACAGGAGGGGTCTATTCGGCCCCTCATGCGAGCACTGTCATTCAATAAGAAGATGGCTGTTCTAATCCAGGGCTCAACTCCACTTTCCTGCTAAACCCTTGTATTCTTCAACTCGTTGATATGTCAAAAACCATTCCACTCCGTCCGTAAAAACATTCAGTATCCCAGCCCCCACAACTCTCTGCGTTAGGGTATTCCAGATATTCACGACCTTCAGAAAGAAGGCAGTTTTTGAATTTTAGTTTGAATTCAGTATCCCTTACTCTGTACCTATAATCCCCGAATTCAAGACTCTGGCCAAGAGTGGGCCCATATTCTCTACATTTACCTTTCAGCCTTCTCCGTATTTTGTAAATTTCAGTCACATCACCCACATTCATGTCAGCCACAATGAATAATCGCCTCACCAATTTAGATGTACTCAATAATTCAACCTTTTCATCCCAGGAACCCGCCTAATGAACCAACTTAGTTACTTGCTTCATCAGCATGCTAACTTTATGTTTCATGCACAGAAACACTCCAATCCCTTTGAACAGCTCCTTTTTTGGGAGTCATTTCCATTAAGTAACAGCCTGACGTTTGGTTCCCAGTGTCATCCATAAACTCGGAATTATACTGCACTCAGCTTCCATCATCAGGCTATCAGTATAGATGGTCAATAACTGATGCCATCGCACTGATACTTGTGGCACTGCACTTGATACATTTTATCATAAAGATCTATTGATCGTTACTCTCCAACTTCTATGTGTTAACCAATCGTCATTCCATCAAATATATTATCCGTCATATATGAGTTCCTGTATTGTGTAAACACCTTATTTTGTGATACCTTATGGAAAATCTCTGGAATGCCTCAAGCCTACCAGTTCCCTTTCATCAACTTCGCTTGTTACATTGTCAGGGGTATCCAGATAAACTTAGCATGATTTTTTTAATAGATTCACTTTCATAAAACCATACTGACTCTGCGTGAAGGATTTCTAAATGTCCTGCAACTCCCTGCTTAATACCACACTCTCGCAGATTCCAGGCAATAATGGTAAAGCTAAATGGTTCCTGCTTTCAGTCTCGCTCCTTTGTTGAAGACAGGCGCCACATTGGAGGCTCTCCAGATTCGCAGGAACACTCCTGTAATCCAGAGAGTTATGGGATACTTTACGCAGTGGCACAAGTCACTCTGTAACCACTTCCTTTAAAACCAGCTATGAATTTCTGCTGACCAGTGCCCTCCTTACACTTCTCTATTTGTTTAAGAAAAACCTTGTTCCTTTTGTTAGAACTTCTTTACTAATACACTTTTGTTTATAGCATTCAAATATTTACAGTGCCTCACCTTGTGAGGACCAATGTAAAATATTGGTGTAAATTACCTGCAAATTCCCCCGGGCAATTCCCCCGTTATGCCCTCCAAATATCCTCAATATACTTTCCTGACTTCATTTCCACAAAAAGTCACGCACTCATCCTGATTTTCTTTTGTTATCAACACAGACTGTGTTGTTATCAACACAGCATGTTATCATGCTGCTTGTTTTTTATATTTCTTGAAAATTTACTTACATCGTATCTTTTATTTCTTTTCCCTCACTTTCTAGTTTCATGCAGCCAGATCACCCACACACAGACCCTTTGATCCAACGTGTCCATTCTGACCAGGTTTTCCAAACTAAAATAATTCCACCGCTTGCACTTGGCCCAAATGTCTCTGTATGTTTCCCATTAATATGTTTGTCTAACAGTCTTTTCAAAATTGTAGCTGTATCTACCACTTTTCCTCTGGCAGCTCATTCCATGCACATGTCACCCCCTACATGAAAAAGTTGCTTCTTCGTCCCTTTTACGTCTTCCTCTTTCACCATAAAGCTATGTACTCCATGTTTGAATTTCACTATCCTGTCGAAAAGACATTGGCTATGCAATCTATCCATGTCTCTCATGATTTTATACACTTCTATAATTTCACTCCTCAACCTCCGACACTCCATCTGATATTAACTTCAAGACCAAGCGTTTAAAAATAATCACTGCAAATTTGAAAAAAATGTTAAAAGCGAATGGTTAACAACACTCAGCCCCAAACTTCATACTGTGATTTGTTTTCTCCATATTACATTACTAAGGCAGCATGAAACTCTTACTAGCACCAATAAGAAGTCAAACACCTGAATTTCTTTGTCTGAAGGGGGCGAAGATCTCTACAGTGAAAACGTATCTCTGCCCAAATCTATGTAATGCCGCATAGACGACATTCTTCCTCCTGGTCTCCCTATTTGGTTGTGCCTTCTATAGCTTGCACTCAGGATAGAGAACCTTTTTCTCCAAATCACATCTTAATTTTAACCCATTTTATATCATCTTCTCCTTCACCACTGATAAAAGCGCGATTTATCTTTTGCCACACCGTCTTTACACTGTCATCCATCCCCCACCTCTGACAAGGTAACAAAAAGCCCATTTTCCAATCATTTGCAATTCTGAACAAGTGTCACTCTGGATTTGAAACGCTAACTCTGTTTTTATGTCTCTCTAAATGGTGCCAGACCTGCTGAGTTTCTCCAGAATAGGCACAGCACAAATTTTCTATGAAACAAACAACTATGGATACTGGAAGTGAAAATACAAAAAACGCTGTAGTATCTAGGAGCTTTGTAGAAGGGACACTTAACCTAAATATTAACTCTGCATTCATTCCAGAATATGTGGCAGACCTGCATGTTTGTTCAGCAATTTCTATTTTTGAACAAGTTCCAAAATTTTTTGGCAAAGCAGCTCATACACCCTGTTCAGCATGGACTTCCATACACCAGCAAGTGAACAATAACACAAGGTGCACAAATTCCTTGGTTCCATATGTTTGGCATCACTGATACTATAGAGCTCGTAATCATGGTCAGGGAGAGAAACAGAGGGAAACACATTCACTTCAAACACAGAAGATGGCATTGTCGGAAAGATAAAGATTCAGATGAATATGCTAAAGTGTTTGAGTAATGTAACAAATTGGAGGCATGACACCCGGGAGAAACCCTCAGCCGAAGGAGGATATATAAATGGAAGTGTTACCACATCAGAAACCAGGTTAGGTCACTGTGTACAGGGCTGATGGGTGAATGGATCTCGATGTGAACTGCAGGACGCTCAGGAGAATGGAATCGAAGATATTCCAGTTCGAACTGGTCCCATTATGTGATGTTGTGGACAACAGCAGCAGCATGACTTGGAGATGTATCTGCGATAAATTCATTGAGTGATGACGCCGTCTTGATGGTCAAAGTAGTATACTTCAGCCCTCCATCCTTTATCTTACCATTTTTTGAAATGTTGATTATTGCATTGACCAGACTTGTGCTCATTTTTTAAAGTTGTTTCCTAAACTGGCGTTTGCTAAAGATCGAATATCATCCACAGTCTGAGGTCAACAACAGAAAATATCCAAAGATACTCTCGACCAACAGAGTTCCCTGTCCAAAAATCTTCAGTGAACTGTGAATGTCCACTCCAAGATCTCTTTGTTCCTGTTTATTCTGTTCACACTCAGAATCCTCACTGTTATTTTTTCAACTCCCCACATTGGTTACCACTTATTGGTCTGGATTCAATTCCATTCGCCGGTTTTATTTACCTCCTGATTGATACATCTCTGCAGGCCCTGACAGTATTCATCACAGTCAAAAACACGGCCAATTGTTGCATCCTCTGCAAACTTCTAAATGATGACTCCTACAACTAAGTCTGAATCGTTGATCTACATCAGGAATCAGTGGAACTCCACTGGAAACAGGGAGTCCAGCAATGAACCAAACATGGTTCATTGCTGGATGTGATGAACACCTGCAATAACGGCACAATCGGACCCCTGAGGTCATGTGTAAACTTGCTGGTGACTCTGCCATTTGGCCTCCTGAGTGATCCCTTCTCTCATTAATGGGAGTGGTGAATGACCTGTCCACATTGTGCCTGGGCATGTATGTTTACACTTCAGTGGGTAATTGAATCCTTTCCTGAAGTCCCCTATGGGCCTGACTTTTTGGTGGTGTGTGTATCCATGTGTCTATTTAGCTTGATAATCAGTTGAATTTGAGTCCACGCAGAGATGACTCCCAATTTTTCCCGTCATCCATGTACTTTTTAAATCTTCTTTATTCTCCCACGGAGTGTGGCCACCATGGTCTGAACATTATTTGTTGTTCATTCCTAATTCTCCTTGAACTGTGTCAGAGGGATTCCATGGGTGAAACGCACTGTTGTGATTCTGGAGTCGTATGTTGGCAGGTTTCATTAAGGACGGCAAATTCGCCTTTCAAATGGGCAAGAATGAATGGTTTTCAGCAAATTAAAACATTTTGCCTCTGTTTCTCCGATAGGGGTTAATATTCCAGATTGTATTCATCGATGTAAATCCCAGCAGCTGCCATGTTCCAGTGTCCACGGGTTCTGAGCCAAGTATATCGCCACTACATTTGCATTTCACACGAAGATTGATGAGTAGCAGAAAGCATAGGGATCAGTCAAAGAATGAAGAAGAATATAGATAGACAGGAAAGTTGAGCGGAGAAGTGGCAGATGGAGTTCAATCGAGGCCAGTGTGAAGTGATGCATTTTGGGAAGCCTAATTCTAGAACCAACTACATTGTAAACGGAACAGCCTTGGAGAAACTTAATGAGCAGAGAGATCAGGGAGTGCAGGTCCTTTGAACAATGACGATGACAGCACAGGTGCATAGAGTGGTCAAGAAAGAATATGGCATGCTTGTCGTCATTGGAACGGGCTTTGAGTGTAAGAGCTGGCAGATCATGCTAAAATTGTGCAAGATTTTGGTTCGGCCGCGTTTAGAATATTGTGCACAGTTCTGGTCGTCAAGTTACCCAAAGGAAGTGGTCCTTAAGGAGAGGATGCAGAGAAGGCTTGCGAGGGTGTTGCTGGTATGGAAGATGCTTGCTGTGAAGAGAGGTTAAGAAGTTTATAATTGTTTTCAGTCGTAGAAACGAGATTGAGGGGTCCTAATTGAGGTCTACAAAATCTTGAAGGGTACAGACCGGGGTATAGAGATACGATTTTCCCCAGGTGAGGGATTCAATAATGAGAGGTCATACATTCAAGTTGAGAGGTGAAACCTTTAAGGAGGATAGATGTAGAAAGTGTTTTGCACAGAGGGTGGTAGGTGCGTGGAACGCGTTGCCAGCAGAGGTCGTAGAGGTAGACACGGTCGTTCCATTCAAGGTGCGCCTTGATAGATGCGTGAGTAAATGGGGAGCAGATGGAAACAGATACTGAGGAATTGGGTGATAGGTTTAGACAGTTGCTTTGCTTCTGCCCAGGCTTGGAGGTCCAAAGGTCCTGTTCCCGGGCTATAAATGTTCTGTGTTCATTGTTCTTCTTTGTTAAATACATTGCAATCTCAATGTTACGTTGCTCCATCTCAGAGAATGACATTGGTAATTCCAATCATCTCAGAGTGAGTGAGAATATGACATGTGGCTGTGTTGGAATGAAACTGATGTACGCTGGATTGGAGTGTTTACTGGGAGGCAAGAGGCCAATGTGGAGACGATGTGATCAAAAACAGCTCTTCGAGTAAAAGTAACAAAACGGCGCATTGTTAAGGAAAATTTCAGAGAATGCTTCCAATTCATCGATCTCTCATGACCTCCAGCATGCTTCCTCTGAGTCAATCTGCAATGCGCGTTAATGCTGCTGTTGTATCTTAATAATCTAATAACCGGAGACAAACATGCCCTTCCGCCCCGCCTTTGACCAGGAGAACTCCCAGCCTCGGAATTTCATGTGCTGCTGTACCATCATAGAACTACCATGTGCTCACCGATTGGATCAGTGATGCGACAGAGTAGCTTCACGTGCTCATTTCCATCCCAATTTCCAGTTTGATCTTTGCAACTGCATCATTGATTCTAGGTGGAGGAACTGGGATTATGTGATCCACTGTAGAAATGGGTACTTCCTTGTGTGGGGAAGCTCGTGTGGCAACAAATGTGAAACCTCATTACTGTTGAAACATACATTTCAACAATATCCTGCAGTATCCCTTGAGAATTTAATGTTTTGTAAAAATCTATCACCCTCAGTCTTCAACATGCAGTATTCGATGGAACTTCCTCAGCCTCTTGAAACATCCAATTTGAATATGCAGCCAATTCTGACTTCCCACGTGTCTATTATTGCTCGCCAAATACTCCTGTTGTGTCTCTGCATTCTTCCTAACATACCCTCTGTCACTGTAGATACTGCTCTTTTCAAACACGTATCTCTGCATGTTCCAGGAATGCTATAATGTTCAGTGTTGTGCGTTGTGGCCTCAATAACCTCGATTGAATCCGAGTTACGGCATGTAACATTCTCCCCTTTTTAACTCTTTGTGGTACATGCCAAAGAAACACAGAAATGAATTAATTGACTTTACATGAAACGTTCTCTGATATTATGATTTTTTTCATCAAACCCCTCCCTCACACATCTCTGTGAGATGAATATCAGAATTCAGACTCACCCATTCTTGGAGACTTCTCTCCCTCCCACAATCACTGACCTCGTTTAAGTTCCCCGTCCCATTTCCATTACAATCATTTTCAAATTGAACCCTGTTCAGTCTGTGCTGCTGCGTTCACTGTGCTGGGTGAACGTGCCACAATCATACCAGTGCGACCTTCAGACCAGTCAAGCCTTTTCGGGACTGTGGTTTTGAGATCAATGGTCAATTAGCAGGTTTTAATGACATGGATCAAATATTGTTGGAACTTCAGGCTCAGGAAAAGACCACAGGATTACCCCTCTGTTTTGCTGCAGTTCTGGACACGGAGACTTGCATGAATTTCTGACATTCTGAGTCTTACTTTGCATTCTTCCTACTTTACAATTTAAACTGGAATTGAATTTATTCTTGCATCACATTCTTACATCTTCAGTATTCATGGAAACCATGCAACGTGTTCATGGATGCATGAAGGGTGAAGATTATTGATAAATGCAGTATATTTCATGTTACCAGTATGAACTTTCAGAAGGAAGTTGTGAAGTTTTATTGATTTGAATTGAATCCGATCGAAGGAAAGGCCTGGCGACAGCGGCAAAGTAACATTGTCTGTAAACAACGCAGGAACCAACAGAAACCCATTTTTCAATGAAGTCTATTTTGCATATTTTTATGTGTCGCTTTCCTGAACCTGATGCTTCAATAATCACAGGTGCATGTCAGTATCACCTCGTCTGCGTTTGTTTTAATTTCAGAACCACAGCAAAAGTGGAGCAGTTGAGTTAAAGTTCCTAAGGTATGAGTCGGACATTTGACCAGCTTGCTGTCTGCGGTTTCAGTCACGCAATTGTTTCGCGCCTGCTACTTAAAGGAGCGTAAAATGCCACGTTTGTAAGTTCAATGCTTATCTAAAGATGCTGTTACTGACATTGAAAAGGGACTATTAGCGCATCATACTAAAGCGCAGTTGAAATCAATGTTGAGTAAAGCAACATTTATTTGGAAACTCCAGTTTCATATTTGTGTCAATTATTATCTGAAAAGCTGCAAATATTCCCCAGGATAGGGAAACAATGGTGAAATTTTAGCTTAATTACCTTTCTCAAATCGCTCAGCCTGCACTGGATTACATTCTGGGAAAGTCTGTTTAACTCATTTCATATCAATCAATTTCCTGCAAACACGCATAGCTCATTATCCAATCGAAAGTATTCGATTTATCTCTTTGGGGAGTTTGAATGTTGTCCGTAAATCTGGCAAAGGCATAACAAGTGTTTTGCTATTGGGCGGAGCAGAGGGTGCAAACTGGGATAAGATCGAGTCTTCTCACAGGATGTTTCAAGCGGAGATCAGTGAGTATTAAATGTGCTCTCTCTCCTTTCGAGTGATTGTGACCAATGTTTAAGGCAACAGATGGCAATGATAATGATGTTTTATATCTTCAGGGCAAATCTTACTCTCTAGAGGCACCATATTATTACAGATCAGGTGAGCGGGGTAAATAATGATCCTTATGCAAACCTGAGACAGTGAGAGAATTAAACTCATGCTGTTGGTCTCACTTTCCTCATGACTAGTTAGTCAGCGGACTGAGCTAACCGACTTCCATTCAATGTAGAGTGAAACCAAACAGTTCAGTGTATTTGCAATATATAATATTTTATGTAGAATGAGCTGCAACACCCATCAACGCCATAAACTCTTCTTATACTTAACATTTTCAAATGCAGGTATTATGCAATTTCTTTCCGATGAATGTTATCCACTTCGAGAGTATGTCCCTTTTGCCTCGCCATTCAGGTAGCTCTGAATCTCTATCGCTGTTAAATTCACTCCCTGTGTGTCTGCACACGACTTTTGAAATATAATGGAATCAGCTCCTAAAATGTTGTTATTTCTGAAAATTCAACTCCGATTTGAATAATTCTCAGATTTTAAAAAAATCTGCTCCAAACTTCTTCATCATTCCCCTTTGGGTTTGAAGCTCCACTCGCCTAAACGAAGGGATTTCCCTCAGATTTACTCTTATCAACGTCACATCAGCTGGATAACCTCCCTTCAGATACAACTACGTCTTTCCTGATTTCTCCCGCAAGATTCTTTATCTATGCCACCTTCCCATTAAATCTGCTCTTTCCTTTTCTAGTGGCGTTATCTCAAAGTAATCGTCATGTCTGTCTTTTTATCGAATTTGTATCTAGTGAATTCTGACCGTTTCCTTCCTAACGTCTTTTTATTCCAGTAAACACCACCGTGTCTTTCACCATGCCTTTATATCCCAGTAAATTTCAACCTGAGAAAGAATGCTGGGTCCAATTCAACGCATGAAAACTCACCACTAAGCTATGCAATCTTATTACCGACACAGGAAAGGTGGAAGCAATTTCAATTAAAGCTGAATCGATTGGCTGCAGCAGCATCGGGTCAAATCCCAGTGACATACGTGACTGTTCTTGTATTTATTTCTTCTCTACTTGTGCTGAAGTAACTCAGGGAGAGATCAATTACTGTTGTCAGACATACATGTAGTGGCGTATTAAATACTGAAGTTGTGAGATCCGAGCAGTTTTTATTAACATAGACGATTCACTGTTCGAATCTCAGGCTCAGGAATTTGACAGAGAGCGAATTTGAGCGAAAGTTGAGCCGGGGGGTTTGCCCCATGACGTAACACGAGCTTCTCCGGTTGCTTTGTTGTTCACCTCATTTGTACGTTTTGCATCATTGAGGATTTTGAAGTTGTCCCATCTATACAAAAGGCCCGTGCTTTTGCAACATTGTACAAAAGATGCAGTCCAATAACAGCTAATGCTGATTCAGTCTACTTATCCAGATATTGACCCATGGAAACAGCACTGTGCACGCTCCTCGAGTATGGAAAAACAACTTCCTCACAGATAATGTTACATTCCCGCTCTCATGGCTCTTTTCATTCCATCGGCTTCTGTTTTGCACGGAATCCTATTCAATAGATCTTCGAACTGTGTCATTTCTTTCCACGTGGTCAGATCTTGTGAACAGAATATCACAGTGGAGTTGTAAATGCTGGAACCAGTCGAGATTGTTCGCTCTCCCACATCCAATTTATCCCCAGGTTGTGTTAAGACGATGCTCTGAATCGCTTCTTTCTCTTCCCTATCACTCTGGGATGATGTGAGCTGTGAAATTAATGATCTGAACTGGAGGAAACGTGGAAAACTGTATACACACCAGCTGCGTGAGTGACGGGACTCGCTGCAGTAACATCCCATGCTGATTCAGACAGCATAAGCCTCCCCGTGACTTTGAGAAGCACGGATACTGTTCCGAATAATGGGGACAGCATCACTCTTTCCTCGCAGTTCTGCATTTTCTATCTGTCTCACATCGCATTATTTGGACAAGGGTTCCCAAAAGAAGATGATTTCTTGTGCATGCACGATCTACACTTTCTGCACATTTCCAGAATTTCCATACTTCCCACTCCCGCCAGACCCCTACCCCGCTCCACAAACCCGTATTTGATAGAGAGCTGAAAACCGCGTTCAAGCCTCTCTCCACCAACACTGCGTGACAATGGAAGATGAGTTCGTCCAGTTATCAATGAAGACAGCCCTGTTCCGGGAAAGCAGCTAGTGCAGCCTCCTGGGAGAAGCGAGTTAGAATGGAAAAGAGCTTTTATTAAAACTCTGTGCTTCTTTCACTCTGAATCAGCAGAAATAGCCTTAGTAAACCAAAATACTTACCTGATTCATTGTTACCACGTCTGGCGCCGTTCTGGCTCATTTGTCTCAGGAGTGATATTGCCTCAGACATGTGACATACGCATGAGAGCTCTCGGGTTCACCTTGCAGATGAGCCTTGGAATTTTGCACACTACTTCATTTTTGACTGAGAAGATATGATTTCGTTGAGATCGGGTTCAGATAAAGATTCCAAAGCTTGAAAACATACATAAGCAAGTTCAAGAACCGCTCCTTCTCGGCCGTTGCTGCTCTGAGAAATGAATTGTCTAACTTGAAATAATGCTGATCTTGCCAATGTGGATTTTGCTGACCGCATGTCCTTGAATTCCTGAGTCTGGTCAAATTTTATTTTTCTCACGCTATGATCTGCATGTCCTTGATTACTATGATTTGTCTTTACCTATCACAAACAACGCTTTCCACTGTACTTAGGTCCATGTGACAATTAGTCAATCAAAACAATCATTTCCCCATTGTGTGGAGCCAGCAGAGCGAAGGTGGGCTGCATGCCCTCAGTCTGCAAAGTGACACATTTTGTGATCCTGTTTGAAATTGCAATTAAAACAGCAGAATTGGGGAAGTTACAGAGTGGTTATATTGGCACAGCCGGGACACATCTGTGCCACAGTGTATCACATAATAACAGTGAAGATCTTTTGACGTCATTCTCGAAGGTACATGCGAAAAAAAACCTGAAGACTGCGTGAAACTGCTGTGGTCAGCGATAACAGAGTGGCCCAGAGGGATCGTGGTGGGTGCATAATTCAGACATTAATGGATGAAAAGCATCTTCTGCTCGATGACAATTCCAGCTTTCAGTGTGTGTCCTGCCACTGCCAGAGTTTCGCTATAACTGTGCTCCGTTCTTCCCATTACATGTGGATGAGTCTTCTGCGTCCTTACACTCAATGGTAACTGAAATAGACAAACCCGCCACATTTATACGTTTGAGGAAACACACGTTTGAAGTTATTGAAGTTTTTTTGGTGTTCTCTGTCGGGCTGTTATGACCTGATTCGCAAAATCACTTGCCTGAGCTGGGAATGCACTGGCGAAGGTGAGAGAAATCAGTTGTGGCGTATACCATGCCCATGACGCCTTGCAGTTATTCCTCACCTGTGTCACACAGCAGGGTCCTCTGGTGAAGTGAACAGCCGTGAATGACATGTGGATCAGTATGTTGGAGACAGCATTTCGAGACAGATACTATTAGAACAAGCACCACTGATTATGAATAACCTCAGAGGGAAACAAGTGAGGAAGATTTGCCGGCCTGAACGGCTTCTGTCGCACGTGAATTCCGTCACACGTCTCTGTAGTCCCTCTGCCTGTCTCTGTGACAGAGCGGCTGAGCGAGAAATAATGGCTCGTTTTTAATCCTCCCTTCCACTTTGGACTGCCTGCTGCCCCGCAGCTCCTGGCTGTGGGGCTGGTTCTCAGCGAGTGAGCGTTTCATTTGGAGTCGCATCATCTGGGACAGTTGGGACTCAGATGGTAACTGATGCCCGATTGCAGCAAAGAAGCTGAAGCCTCTGAAACAAAAGCCTTTGAGCGGGATTGTTCTCCGAAGATTGATTCTGATCATCAGATGGGCAGCACAAAAACGCACTTACTGGAATTTTACTGAGGGAAGAGTCCACAGCCCATTTCTCTCTTTCCTACCATCTCAGCATCTTTCTCTTTCTCAAATAAATGATATTTGGGGGAAGTTCGCGATCAAAATTGCTAAGTTCCAGCCGCGCTCTTCCACCTGGCTGTGCCCGTGAGAGGAAGCTTCAGAACATGTCCGCACTTACATCCCCTCATAATGCCTGCAAGTGGAGGGAAATGGCGGAATACTCTGCCAATAGAGACAGCTCAGTCCACAGGGATGGGATAAACAGCACCGTCCTGCGTGGGTACATTCTGCAGATCAGACACAGTGCACTTCATCAT
This sequence comes from Hemiscyllium ocellatum, assembly GCF_020745735.1. Classification (NCBI taxonomy): domain Eukaryota; kingdom Metazoa; phylum Chordata; class Chondrichthyes; order Orectolobiformes; family Hemiscylliidae; genus Hemiscyllium; species Hemiscyllium ocellatum. The sequence continues at coordinate 212,132 of NW_026869187.1, read as the reverse complement.
TAGGATCGTACCAGAGTGAGAGTGCTTGAGAAGGCCAATCAGTCACTCGTACCTGATGCCAACTCGGGAGTTGCAAAAGATTGGTGAAAGTGGAAACACTAGTGATTTGTTCACGTTTCCAGTGTTTCCGTGAAGCAGGAAGCAGAAGAAGATACATTATGAAGCGATTGAGATCTGAATACAGGAGCAGAAAATAAGTTGTACAGGCAGAGGAGAGCTTTGAAGTATTGAATTCTGGTTTATGGAATGATCATGCTTCCACTAGGCCACGCTGCTACAGAAGGAACGATGTCAGTGTCTCTCAACATTGTGATGTCACAGGCAAATGTCGCCATTACACTGCAGGAAATTCCTTTTTCTAATGTGAGGGCAGTCTATATGTAAAGTAGCTTATATATCAAATCCGTTCACATAAATAATTCCACTGCACCTCGTGTGTTGTATTGTCTACTTTTCACTTTACCTGTCATTGTGCCTGCACAGAAGGAACTTTGCTCCTTCTGTGTGCCTTTTACAGTCTGGGTGATGTGGGGCAGTTGTATTGACCCATCTTCTGACAGAACTTTCCACTTCACTTCAGCCCGCCCTAACTTCGCTATCTGATCCCATTTCCGTTGTTTAGGTGTTAAACGCTCGTCTCAGATCCAGCCTGCCCTCACCCAAAATAAATGGAAAACTCAGTCACACTGTGATCACTGCAATCGAGGGATATCTTCACTCCAAGGTCATTGATAATTCCAAAGATAAAGTTAGCACTGCAGATGCTGGAGATCCGAGTTTGTAGGGTGATGCTGGAAAAGCACAGCAGATCAGGTAGCATCCGAGGAGCAGGAGGATTCAAGTTTCAAGCTTCAGCCCTCATCAGGAATAAAGCTTGTGAGTCGGGGCTGAGAGATAAATAGAAGTGGTGTGGGTTTGAGGGTAAGTAACTGGAAAGCAATAGATGGATGAATAGGAGGGAGAAGATAATAGGTCAGAAGTGACAGTGATGGAATGGGTCAAAACGGAGATTGAAGGCTTGGGCTTGGGGGAGCGGAAATGTGGAAACTGTTCGAATTCACATTTATCCAGTGTGCTGTTAGGGTCCCAAGCCGGAATGTGTGGCGTTACTCCTCCAGGCGTTGGGTTGTAACGATTTGGCATTGGAGAAGGTCCAGGTCCTGCATATCTTTGACGGTGTAGGAGAGGGAGTTGAACTGTTTAGCCATGGGATGGTGAAATTGGTGGGTACGTGTGTCCTAGAGATGTTCTCTGAAATGATCTGCAAGAAGGTGTCCAGTCTCCCTGATGAAGAGGAGATCACACTGGGTGCAAATGATGCAGTAGATGACATTGATAGCTGTACAGGTGAAGTTCTAACGGATGTGGAATGATCCCTCCACGTCTTGGTGGGAGATGAGGGGAGTGCTGTGGGAGCTAGTTTCACCCTTCCTTTGGTGCCAGCGAAAGGTACCAGGAGAGGGTTGTGGGTTGGTTGGGGGAGTTGTGGACCTGAAAACGGGATTGTGTAGGGAATGGTCTTTTTGGAGTGCTTGCAGGGCTGGGTAGCACAATATATCTCTGGTGATGGTATCTGTTTGGAGGTGGCATCAGTGGCAGAATATGATGCGTTTTATGCGGAGGTTGGTGGGTGGAAGGTGAGCACCAGGAAGTTCTGTCCTTGTTGAGTTGAGAGGCCTGGGGTTCAAGGGTGGTGGTGTGTGAATTGGGGGAGATGCACTGGAGGGCGTTGTTAACCACGTGGGAAGGCAATTTGTGATCGTAGAAAAAGGACACCAACTGGGTCTTTCTGAACTGTAATTGGTCATCCTGGGAACAGATGTGGCGGAGGCGGAGGAATTGTGAATAAGGAATATCGTTTTTACACGAGATAGGGTTGGAGCAGATGTAGTCTAGATACCTGTGGGAGTCGGCGGGCTTGCAGTCTATGTCTGTAATTAGTCAGTCGCCAGAGACGGTGATGGAGAGGTCCAGGAAGGCGATGGAATTTGCCAAGATGATCAGGATAAATTTGAGTTGTGTGTGGAAAGTATTGGTAAAATTGGTGAGTTATTGAACCTCCTCGTTGGAGCACGAAGTGGCGCCAATACATTCATTAATGAAGCAGAGGAAGAGGTGGAGGATGGTGTCTGTGTAACTGTGGAAGATGGACAGTTCTGCGTATCTGACAAACAGGCAGGTATAGCTAGGTCCTATGCGGTTGCCCATGACTACCCGTTTCGATGGAGGAAGTGGGAAGATTGGAAAGGGAAGTTGCTGATTGTGACGACCAGGTGGATGAGGATGTCCGTGGAAGGGTTCTGGTTGGGATGGTGTGAAATTAAGAAATGGAATGCTTGCAGACTTCTGTCATGGCAGATTGGTTTGTACAGGGACTGGATATCCATGGTGAACATGACGCTTTTGGGGCCAGGGAAACGAAATTCTTGGAGGAGGTAAAGTGCATAGGGGTGTCACGAATGTAAGTGGGCATTTCCTGGACTGGGGAGATAGGATTGTGTCGAGATAGGAAGAGATGATTCGGATGGGACAGGCGCAGGCTGAGACAAAAGGTCGACTGGGGAAGTCAGGTTTGTGAATCTTAGGAAAGAGGTAGAATCGGGGAGTGCACGGTTCACTGACATTGAGGTTGGAGGTTGTGGTTGGTAGATGCCCAGAGGTGATGTGATTGTGGATGGTCTGGGAGATGATGGTTTGGTGATTGGAGGAGGGTTTGTGATCGGGGTCAGTCAGAGGAGGTGCCTGCGAGTTTGTATCTGGCTTCAGCTTTGTCCCTCAACCCGACTCACAAGCCTAATTTCTGATGAATGGCTGATACCTAAATCGCTCATTCTCCTGCTCCTCAAATGTTGCCTGACCTGCTGTGTTTTTCCAGTACAACACTCTCTACTCATTCATTTCACACTAGCAGGTCCATGCTGTCTATTTGATTCTCGAGAGCACTGTCCTCATGAACTGTGACAAAATCTGCCAATCTGAAACAAAAACAGAAATTGCTGTAAAATCAAAGGTGTGCAGGCACCATCTGTGCAGATGAATCACAGTTAACGTTTCACATCCACTGAGTCCATCTCTCCACAGATGCTGCAAGACGTCCTGAAATTTTCCAGCAACGTCTGTTTTTGTTTGATTTTCAATATCAGCATTTTTAAAAATGTTTTCTTATTTTATGCCAAAAGATTTGGCTAACGATTACGTTAAATGATTTAAATATGACTGCGATAGAACGGCCAGATTCCACCAGCCCGCTACTTTTATTTGGTTCACGTGACCAATGCCTTTCCACTTGTTCACCGCACCCTACAGATGCACTGCATATAAATTGACAAAATTGTGGCATTCTCTAGGATTGGTAATCAGGAGCGAGATTGATTGAAATTGTTGAAAATGTAAGATAAATTGAGAAAATACAGGATATTAAACGGGAAACTGAACGGGAAAGAGAGAACAGCGAATGACAACTTTTTGACAAAACTGAAATGTAATTCCTCAAGATTCAGAAAGTGCTTTCATCCACAAACATACCACAATGCGGAATGTAATTTTTGGGACAACCAATGCAAGCAGATTGCAAAATCTTTGTTTTAAAGTCTTACTGCAACTCTTTTGCTTTTAATGAACGCACACATGGGATTCGGTGCTGTTATGATCCCCTAAACTGGAGAAGGAAATCCTTGCCTTCGAGGATACGTGTTGAATGTTCACTGATTTATCCCAGTAATGGCAGGACTGTCCTCTGGAAGCATATGAGTAAAATTTTTCAATGTTCCATGGAGTATCGAATGAGTGGTGAAGTGAATGTCTCCATTCGCAAATTAATCATTCAGTAGAATTCAATACAGGGACACATGTAATGATGAACACGTTGAACAAGAACATGGACATACAATGCACATTAACTATGACAATTACTCTGTGAAAACTGTTGATTTCAGATCCACGGTGGCCTTTGCTGATGGCATTTGCTGTCCAGAACCAGTCTGTACTGGAATGACTGGAGACACACTATCAAGTATTTGAACTTCAGTCGCCTTTAGAAATAGCTGAGACTCACTCAGGGCATGGGGAGTTAGAGATGCTGACCTCATAAACCTTTCGAACATTTCGTGGAAGAATAAAGGAAGTGATAGACAATTTTCGTCTCCATAGAGACGATGTTCACGAACTGGATAGATAATAATTTACCTTATTGGAGGTTATACAGAGAGGCGTCATATTTAAAAAGCAAAGAGTTCATAGTGTAACTGTGAAATCTGTAGGTCACCCTCAGTGGGAACATTGTGTGTAATCCTTGTCCTCATGCTCCACCAAAAACATGTACAGAGGCACAGACTCTGTTTCCTGGATAGCAAGATATTAGAACGCCAATGACGTTGTTTACTGAGACATAAGGACATCAGAAAGAATGCAAACGGGATGATAGAAAGAATGAAGGAGTTTATTCACAAGATTTGGAAATGCTGGTGCTGAATCACGCAAGTTTGATGTAAACAAATGAGATTTCCATAAAACGTGAGGGTTGAATGACTAAATCGGGGAAACTCCTTCTTTCGTGTGAATCAATAACTTCAGTTAGAGCTTCAAAACCATGAGTGAATGTTTGGATGAGAGTTTCTTCCACTCAATAGAGTTAGTCAAATCGTGAACGGCTTTCCAGAAATAAAGTGTAGAATCTGATTTCACAGTGTTTTAAAAGATACCCGAAAAAACATACAAGGAGAAAGTCTTTCATTGAGAGAAATTCAGTGTGGTTGCGTAAAAAATTCGAATTTGGTTGACTTCAGACAGAAAGACATTTCATGAACACGTACAACTGAATAAGATTGAGTATAAAAAGTTCATGGATTGGTAAGCTGTGGCGTATTATTCAAGGTGAAACGCTGTAAATGGAGCTGATGTCCTAAAATAACTGCAGACAGAAGTTATATCCTAATGATAGGAATTGAATCGTCACTTGGACTTTAAAGATTTGACCACATTCACATGATGTTACGTATATTTCCTACATTCTTAACTCAACCCAAGAAATGCACCAAGAAGATTGTGTCCTTTTGTGTTGTTAACCCGCTGTACTTCTCTGCAGCACACCATTGAAGATAAAATCTGCTCAAACCAACATTCAATTCAATACGAAATTCAAACGGTCCTATGTGTGTTTTTTTGCTTTTGATTATTGCAATAACCTTTGTGAGTTTGTAACAAACTGCATAACATGAAACCAGTTCAGCATCTATTTTCCCGGAGATTAACGCAGTGCACATGTCAAACGTTATTCATCTGCTGAAAAATCAACTTTGCCTCTCTCTCCACACCTGTCTCTTCACGTTTTAAATACTTGTTTGTTGATCAAGGAGTCATTATCCAGAAAAGGACGTTTGCCAATCCACAAACACGGCTATTTTCCCATAAACTTGGCTTTGCTCAATATCACCTTCCATCCCTACCCTCAAGACAATAAAGAATTGAAGCTGCTCCAGTTGAGGCTCAAATTTAAAACTTCGAGAGAGCACAGCCCATTATATTGGCACAGAGATACTGTGCACTGCCCACCTGCAGCACAGGAGCAACACATTAATGCTTACCTCCACGTTCCTGGTTGTACCTTAACGTTTGGGAAACTGAGTTTCTCTGATTCCATGGCTTGTAACGATCATCTTCACCAGTGGTTCTGTACCTGAGTGAGGAAAGTGGTGAGCTACTCATTGCAAAGATGGGTACGTTGTTGAAATATACAATGTCAACATTTGCCTTCACTAACCAATGTACATTTTATTTTGTTTTTTATCTGTTGAAATCTTAAAATTTTCATCTTTAATAGATTCAATGACAGATCTCCATTGTGACTCTGGCATCAAATTCGAAAGTGTAAACACCCTCTGAATTCTTCCACCACAGTCCGTTGTTTGGGAAGTGTTCCTGTTGTGGGAAATGAACTTCCCCGTGTGTCAACTGCTGCTCCCAGCATTCTCTCTGGTACTGCACTCATTTTCCTTCTGACACTTCCTCACTGTGTTGCTGTGATCATACAGTGACTTGTTGTAGCATGTCCCAGGAAAATGACACAGATCAAGGTTTTTGCATTGTTGAATTCAATTGTCAGTTTAGCCTCATTTAGGATTGTGAAATTGTCTGTTGTGTACACAGGTGTGTGTCAAAAATATCTGAGCCGAAGAAAGGTGTTCCGAATAATGACATTGAGCACTATGCACTCTCCTCCAGTCTGGAAAACAATTCCGCACAGGCAATTTAATCGACAATAGACAATAGGTGCAGGAGTAGGCCATTCTGCCCTTCCAGCCACACTACCATTCATTATGATTATGGATGATCATTCTCAATTAGTATCCTGTTCCTGCCTTATCCGCACAACACTTGATTACACTACCCTTATGAGCTCTATCCAACTGTTTCTTGAAAGAACACCTCCTGCTTTTTCGGGTTCTTCATTCCGTTGACTTCAAATATTCACAGAATTCAACAGACTTTGTTACATAATCTATTCTTCATTTTTGTTCTGATCACTGTGAGCAGAGTGTCACAGTGGGAATGCCGTTGCCCCACAACTCAGATGTCAGACCATAGTCTTCGGACCGTACTGTGCTACTTAGCATTTCACCAGACCAGGGAGAAATATCTGCTGTTCTGCATAATTTACGCAATTCACTTATTGAAAAGTTCATACAAATGCTAGCATATGTGACGAGGTGGCCGAGAGGTTAAGGCGATGGACTGCTAATCCATTGTGCTCTGCACGCGTGGGTTCGAATCCCACTCTCGTCGCTGTTTCCAATGTTGCTACTTTTGTATGTTGACACCTGTCTTATTGAAATTGGAACTCCAATGGTCAATTTATATGCATCGACGCTATAAAATCTCAAAGAATAATTTGAGTCAGTTGCCTAAACTGCATTGAAACGTAGATCACATTGGGATAATGAAAAGCAACGCGATTTTCTTTTTCAAGTCGAGCAGCTGGGACCTTTTATCGTATGAAAGAGATCCAGGAAAAACAAATAACAAGAGATGTGAAGGGCGTGTTTATGTAATGGGATTCTTAATGACTGTTTTGTCAAATCAAATCTGGAGCATGTTGAGTAGAAGTGATTCATCTTAGTGAGAAGAGTACAGAGAGACAGCACAAAATAGTGGAAATATTTCAAAAGGGGCAGGGCGTGGGTGTAGGGGCACCGAGAACTGGCTATAAATGCACAGTAGAGAATTGCAGATATGGGTGCCATGCATAAGTACGGAAAGACTTACACATTGCTCTCTTCCTCGCCCGTTGCTCTCGCTATTGATGAAGGCTATGAACAAGGCACAGATAAACACAAGATGTGAGAATCAAGCTCCAAAACGTTATGCACACACTGGATGCATCACATTGAACAATGAACATCTGGAGAAGTCAGCATGTTCACTGTAGGGACTGAACCTAAACTGTGGATCAATAATCGCAAATTCATGCAGCATTAGCACGAAAAATGATTTAATGCGTCTTTGTACGCATGTCATTAATAGACGTTTCGTTCTAATACCCGTGTGGTTGAAAGAAGAGGACATCACATGTCAAGATGGATGACAACGTAACCAAGTTTGCTTTGAAATTGAGATCCATTTCATCATTGTACACAGTGGACAAGTTCATTTTAAATAATACAAACCACATTCCCTCACCTGGAATAAAAGTGTGATTTCATTACAAACATTGCCCTGGCTAAGTAGCAGTTACTCAACATGAAAAATAAGATGTAATTTTTATTGAGCGTACATCAATTAGCACCATTATCTAACTTCGGATTGACTGCAATATGCACATGATAAACAATATTTAAGAAAGAATGTCTTTTGGAAGTAATGATTCGGTGCTGACGAAAAAAATTTTAAATTCACATGATGCGGATATTCCACCAATGGCTCCAATGGTGGAAGTGGTCAGTGGGCACTATTTCTAAGTTGGTATAGATGTGTGTGAGTTGCAAGGGTTGGGAGCTCCCACCTCATCTGGAGCAGCATCTGCTCACATGGACCAGGGAGCATTGGGGCAGCAGGCTGGGAGGTCCAACCTCACCCGGAGCAGCTTTTATTTACTTGGAGTAGCAGGGAGCATTGGGGCAGCAGACTGGGAGGTCCAACCGCACCCGGAGCAGCTTCAATTGACGTGGAGCAGCAGGGAGCATTGGGACATCAGACTGGGAAATCCAGCCTCACCTGGAGCAGTCTCTATTGACATGAAGCAGCAGGGAGCATTGCAACATCAGACTGCGGGATCTTACCTAATTTGAAGCAGCTTCAGTCGACATGAAGCAAGGAGCTTTGCGAGATCCGTCTGGGAGCCCCACTCTCACTTGGAGCAGCTTTTAATGTCAAGTAGCAGTGGGAAGCATTGGGACTCAGAGTGATAGATCCAACTTCAACTGGACCGCTTGTATTGACATGGAGGAGGGAGCATTTGGACATCAGAGTGGGAGCACCAACCTCACAAGGACGAGCTCTTAATGACGCGTAGCACCTGGGAGCATTTGGGCATGAGAGTGGTAGATCCAAACTCAAATGAACCGCTTCTATTCACATGCAGCAGGGAGCATTGAGGCATCAGACTGGGAGCTCCAACTTAAATTGGAGAAGCTGCTATTGACATGGAGCAGCAAGGAGCATTGGAACGTCAGGTTGGGAGCTCCAACCTCACCTGGAGCAGCTGGTATTTACATGGAAGAGAAAGGAGGATTGGGACATTAGGCTCGGGGAAAGGATATTCAACTATTTTAGTCTGAAGTAAAGTAGGTTTCAAAACTCAGATGTTAATTGATTTATGAATAAACTTTCCCAGGAAAATAATTAATACTTTCGATACTAAAGACAAGTCCTGCAACAGAGAGAAATGGGATCGATGTTTCATGTATTTGTCTTTTCTTTTCTGGCCGACTCTGCACTGGATTACATCACCGGAAGAACGTTTTCACTCATTTCATGTTGTTCAGTTTCCTGCAAATACGGACAGGTCATTAACGTAATCTAAATCTGAAAATTAATGGGAATATGCGATGTTATGATTAGGCTGGAGTTTACCTCTAATTATGTTGAAAACGCAGCAAAGTAAGTTGCAATTTTCTTGATCAGCAGCGACTTTATTGATTGGCTGCTCAAATTGTGAATGGTAGTCTTCTTTAAGACAATTTGAAGTGGATCATTGATGGTGATTATTTTTGTTCTTTTTTCACCTTGTGACTGTTACTGTTATTGCTCATGTCATTGTCAGCACCACAGCTCTGCAGCGTGTAAAATTTCAGCTGTGCATCTGGCCAGTGGTACAGCCATTCTTATAGCTGGCTACGGATCAGGCAGGTGCAGGTTCAACTTTTGCTTGGCGCAAGCGCATTGTGGAGATTCAGCACACATCCAAACTTTTTTTTTGTTACACTGAGGTGGATAATATTTGAAATTTTCATCTCCACGAACGAAAATTCGTTTACTGTCTTCGATCAATTAATCATTACCAAGAGCTCTCAATGTTAAAAATCACATTGCATCAGATTGTATCGACCAAGCATATTTGGAAGCACCAGTGTTCCGTGCATTGTTTCTTCATCAGGTGATTGTCAACTGTTGGACTCTAATCTGGCTTTGTATGATTTTTAAATTTGTCCACCCCAGTCCAACACCAACACATCTAAGTCATGGGTACCATCGACACCACGAACGGTCAGTTAAAGTCCAGATGATCTTCCAAAAGATCGCGCATATTGACACACACATCAAGTTTCTGCAGAAAGACACCCACCTGATGAAGGAGCGGCTCTCTGAAAGCTAGTGTTTCCAAAGAAACCTGGTGGACTATGCCCTGATATTGTGTAATTTTTAACTTTGTCTACCCAACTCGAACACTGGCACTTCCATATCATAGAGAACATCAGTCATGTCCCAGCGCAGTCAGAGAAGGCAATCTTGGAATAGCCTCACTCATTGTTCAGAAGGTACGTTTAATTTTCAGAAATCAACCCACTCAATCGTGAATTACTACAGATTGTTAATGTGCTGACCTGTTTGTTTTAGCTTTACATTAAATGGAAGCTGGTTAGCTCAGTCCGCTGGCTAACTGGTTTTTGGTTTAGAGTGAGAATAACAACGTGGGATTAATTGTCGCACTGTCTCAGGGTGCCAGAAGGATCATCATCTCCTCTGCTTACGTGATCTGTAATACAATGTGACTCTAGTGAGTAGGAATGCACCTGTCGATGTCAAGCATCATTATCATTGCCATCGATTGCCTTGGTCATTTAGTCACAATGACCAGGAACGGGACTGAGTCCTTTTAATACTCACTGATTTAATGGGATACAGAAAAATGTTGTGCAAAATAGACTTGATTGAAAACTGGGTTTCCAAGGGTCGCTGCGTTGTTTACAGAAAATGTTACATTATCACAGGTCTTCTCACTCGGTCGGCTTCAATTCGGCACAGAATTCGATTCAACCACACTTCAAGAGCATGCTTCTGTAAGATCCTACAGACAACATGAAACACACTGCACTCATCATTAATCTTCACCATGGCTTCATCCAAGGACATAATGCACAGTTTTCATGAATACTGAAGACATGAAAATGTCATGCAAGAGTAATTTGAATTTCAGTTTAAATTGTAAAGTGATAAGAATCTAGAGTAAGATACAGAACGCCCGAAATTCATGTTTATTACCGTGGTCAGAACTCTAGTCAGAAAAAGGGGAAATCTGTCCCTGAATCCCCAATATGTAACCGGCAGTTTGCTCCATGTGTCTAGTTGGAAACCTGTGTGAAGGAGCATGCAGCTTGAAAGAGCACCTGGGAGAATCCTCCACTGTCTGATCTGAAGCTACAACAGCAGCTGTGAGAGCGGTGGGATACAAGGGAGGACCTCGGTATTCCGTGGTGTAGATTCACATTGTCCTCATCATGCTATTGTTTAAAACCCTCTGTCAGAAACAGCACAGACTGAGAGGAATAGGAGGGGACCATTTCACCCGCCAGCGCTACCCCGCCATTTGACATAATTACGGCTGATCGAACAGGTCAATGTCTTTTCCCAGCCCATCTACATCAACCTAACATCCAAAGGGAAAAAGACACTGAATAAATAGAAACACTCTGTGCAACCGTGGGAGGGAACTGTGTTGAAAGACAGTGGGTATCTGCAGTGGGTTTTGTGAATGAGCAGCCGATTGCTGGCTGATCATATTTCAAATGATATGATTTTCTTAAAACTCACCACCAAGAAAGTGAGGAACCTTCTCTGGTCAGTAGCAGGGACGAGAACTCCAAACGATGGGAACTGACGATGAAGCAGCAGAACAATCATTGAATCAGCTAAAATCTGAACAAAATTGCGATTCTGGCGGGAATCAAACCCACAAACTGTGAATCGCGATCTTAACAATGCAGGAGATGTCCACCACGTCTTTCATTGTGCCACTGAGCTGCGCTAGCCTCCATTTTACTGCACCGAAAGTTACAGTATTCAAGTCTTTCAATAGATATCTGTTTATCTTCGCCCCACCTTCCAGTACCTGGTCCTTATCCGTGCATGCTCTAGCTCCTCAAGTGTTCAGCTAAATACTCCTGAAATATTTGGATGACTCTTAGCTTTACCACACGTTCAAACAGTGAGTTCCAGAAAAACAACCCTCTCCGGTTGTAAACATTCTTCCTAAATCTTCACTGAACATCCTCCCTGTAGCGTTTCATCTATAACCCTGGTTATTTACCCTTCCCATAAGAAGTTTATTCCTGTCAAACATATCTATTCCATTTCTGTGCACGTTAATCAATTTCTCTCTCAGCTTTCTCCGCTGTCAGATAGAGAGCCCCAGTCGAGCTCATCTATCTTTGCATTGGCGAGAGTGTAGTACTTTAAAAGCACAGAACGTCTGGCCGCATCCGAGGAGCAGGAGGATCGATGTTTCGGGCATAAGCCCTTCATCAGGAATGAGGCTTTTGAGTCGGGGTTGAGGGAGGGGAATGGGGTTGGTGGTCAGGTAGCTGGGAAACCGATAGATGGATGAAGAGAGGTAGAAGGTGGTAGTTCGGAGGGGCAATGATGGCCGGGTCCAGAGAGCAGTGCCTAGCTGGAGGCTTGGGATTGGGATAATGTTGGGGGAGGTGAAATGAGGAAGCTGTTGAAATACACATTTATCCCGTATGGTTGCAGGGTCCTAAGGTGGAACAAAAGATTTTCTTTCTCCAGGCATCGGCTGGCAATGGAATGTCGGTGTTTTTTTCCCGAAACATCGATTTTTCTACTCCTCAGATGCTGTCTGATGTGCTGTGCATTTCCAGCACTACACTCTCGACTCTGAGCTGCAGCACCTGCAGCCCTCACTTTCGCTTATCTTCGCAGGGGGAATGGTCGAGCTCAGGCACCACGTTGATAAATCTCCTCTGACCACAATCCCATCCAAACGCACGTTTCCTGAAGGCTGGCAATCGCAACAGAATAAAGTTATCAAAAGAAATGTAGAAATATCGGAACAAAATCAGCAGGTCTAGTGCATCTGGGGACAAATTTTCGAGCCAAACCATCCGCCTTTGGAATGAATGGTATGTGTAGATGGGGCAGGAACGAGAAAGAAGATGGGCAGGGTCTAAAATGATTGAACTCCATGTTGGGTACTGAAGATTGCACGGTCTCTCATTCGGAAATGACGTGCCACTCTTCCAACTTGCACAGGCCATGCGGGAGCTCTGCCGCAGACCAAACTGATATGGAGGCATAGGAACACAGTGGGAATTTGCAGTGACAGGAATCTAGAAGCTCAAGTTCTTTTTCTGTTTGCAGACAGAACATAGGTGTACTCGCGTTTGTCACCCGCTCTGTTTTTCTCTCCCCAGTCTTGACGAGATCACATTGTGAGCAGGAAATGCAGTTTGCTAAATTGAGTGAGAGGCAGATAAATCACTGGAACTTTACACAGTGAGGAGAGACATCGTAAACAAGTAGCATTGCATCTTCTGAGATTTCGTGCAATTGTGCAATATGGGGAAGTGTTGGGGGCCAAAGAGGACTGGATAATGGTGCTCAGAGAGAAATTGTCCTACGTAGTGGCGGTATTCCGTGGTATGGGCGAGTGGGGAAAGGATAGTAGAATGTATATTTTCCTGAGCTACCTTCTATAAGTAAACACTTCACTACGAGCAAAACTACCTAATGATTTTCATTCCAACACTCTAGGTACAGCTTACAGAAGTCACGTGTTTGCACAGTCACTGTCATTGTGTCTCCCCGGGAGCAGCAGCATTCCCCCACGCTGATTCAGACAACACAGTTCTTAGTCTGACATGTCCGTTCGAGAATGGAAGGACAGGTATTAATAACCCACTCTTGTAACTGAGTACCTGTATTGCTCAATAATAATCGCTTAACTATCCGAACCCCTTTTTAAATCACTTGATGCAGAGCCTTGTATGTCTTGGCATCACAAATGCACATCTGAATACTTCGGAAAGTTATGTGGATTTTGCCTCTCCGATCATTGCATGCACTGTGTTTCAGATTTCAGCCACCCACTGCTTGCAAACGTATTTCCACGCATTCACTGTAATCTTTCCGCATCTGACCTTAACTCGATGCCTGCTCATGATGGAAATCGCCGTCAAAGTGAAACATGCATTTCAGTCTAAGCTATCCATACTCCTTTATATTTTGTACATCTTAATCATGCTCCCTCAATCTACTCTGCTCCACGAAATACAAATCCAGTTTGTTCAATATCTCTTCTTCAGCCCAGACAATATCCTGGGAAATCTCCCCAGCATCGTTTGCAGTGCGATCAGATCCCTGCTATAATGTGAACTGCATAACTACACAGAATAGTCTCGCCAGAGCCGAATGAACAAGTGAAATAAATGATGTGGAAGTCCACGGAACCTGGTGTTTTTTTTTTAACAAAGTTTATTTTCCTCAATGCGGCCCTGTGCCCTTTTCCTGTGACTGATGTTTCAATAATCGCTGGTCCATGTCAGTAAAAGCTGCTACATGAGGAGTGATCTCACAGCCGCGGTATAGAAATGGATCAACTGGGTTGAAGGTCCCGATAGTGAGATTTGCGCATGGTCACCCAGCAACAGTGAGCACAGCAGCACAGACAGAATGAGGTCAATGTGAAAGTGACTGTAAGGGAAATGGGAGGCGGTACTTAAAGAAGGTAAGTGATTGCAGGAGGGAGAGAAGGAAAGGGGTTTGATGGAAAAAAAATCATAATGTCTGAGAAAATGTCATGTAAAATCAACTAATTCCTTTCTGTGTTTCTTCAACATGAATCACAAGGAGGAAAATGCAGTAACTCGGATTCCAACGAGCTTCCTACGGCCACAATGCAGAATACTTTAAAATTCAAACCATAAATGAGTCATGCAGGGAAATACATTTAAAAAAAACCCAGCAATTATCACAGTGACAGAGGATATGTTAGGTAGAGTAGCAGATGCACAATAGGAATATTAGGCGAGCGATAGTAGATATGTGGGAAATCAGAATTAGATGAATTTTAAATTCGATATGCCCAGACGCTGTGGTGGTTCCATCAAGTACTGCATGTTGAAGATTGACTTTGATAGATTTCTAGAAACAAAAATGTTCAGGGTAGAGTGCGGGATATTGGTGCATTGTATGTTTCAATAACAATGAGTTTGAAAACGGTTGCTTCCCAAACTTTTTCACACAAGGAGGTACCCATTGCTTCAGTTAGTCACACAACCCCAGTTCCAAGAACCGGAATTCGACAAACGTCGTGGCGCAGCCGCCAATACAAAACCGGAAGTGGGGTCGGAAATGAGCACGTGAAGCTATTCTGTTGCATCAGTGACATGATTGGTAAAGGCGCGATCATAGACTCATAGAGATGTACAGCATGGAAAGAGACTCTTCGGTCCAATCCGTCCATTCCGACCAGATGTCCCAATCCAATCTAATTCCTCCTGCCAGCATTCAGCTCATGTCCCTCCAAATCCTTCTTATTCATATACCCATCCAAATACCTTAGAAATGTTGCAATTGCACCAGCCTCCATCGTTTCGTCTGGCAGCGTATTCCATACACGTGCCACCCTCTGTATGAAAAAGTTACCCCTTAGGTCTCGTTTATATCTTTCCCTTCTCAATCTAAATCGATGCCCTCGCGTTCTGGACTCCCCGACCTCAGGGAAAAAAAAACCTGACTATCCAAGCACGTGAAATGATGAGGCTGGGTGTGATTCTGGTCAAAGGCGGGGTGGAAAGGTATATTCGTCTCAAATTATCATATTATTAACAATCAGCAGCAGCATTAACCCGCACTGAGGATTGGCTCAGAGGAAGCCTGAGAATTCGAATTAGATTGGATGACTTGCAGTGTGACCACACCGACCCGCCGAAGCAACCCACCCATACCCCTTCACCAAATATTACGGGTAGTTTTAGCATTGCCAATTCAACGAACCAGCACATTTTTGGACTGTGGGAGGGCACCCATGCAAACACGGGGAGAACGTGCAAACTCCACACAGTCAGTCGCCTGAGTCGGGAATTTAACTCCGGTCTCTGGTACTGCATGGCAAACCACTGTGCCACCATGCCACCCACGGTGAAAGCATTCTCAAAGATTTTCCTTAACAAAGCGGCATTTTGTTATCTTAACAGTAAGAACTGATTTTGCTCACATCATCTCCACATCAATCTCTTGCTCCACTGAACAATCCAATCCAGTGTACATTGCTTCCATTCCAACATTGAAACGCGATCTGTTCTCTCTCCATCTGTGATAATCTGAATTGACAATGTCATTCTTTGAATGGAGAAATGCAGCAGGGACTTGTTAGTGCAGCGGCGATCTATTGGGATGGTAATATTTGGAGACTGGAACGTGGCAGTTGCTGATAGTTAAATTCGAAGAATAAAATCTGGAAAATAAAACCAATCTCAGGAACAGCGAAAATAACTTTATATAGCTGAAAATCCATTCATTCATGTCCCTTCGAAAGGGAAATCTGCCGACCGTAATGAATTCTGTCAACATGTGACTCCAGACCCACAACAATGTTGTTAATCCATGACTTAGTTCAAGGTGAATTAGAATTAACAACAAATGCTCTTCAATTCAATGATAGCCACATTCCGTGGAAGAATAAGGAGCTGTTAATCCCAACCAGCAATGAACCATGGCTGGATGCGTGTTTCCAGTGAAATGCCACTGTACTCTGATGTAGATCAATGGTTTAGACTTAGTTGCAGGAGCCATGATTTAGAACTTTGCTGATGATGCAACAATTGGTCGTATAGTTGACTAAGGTTAAAATGCCAGGGACTGCTGGGATGTATCAATCAGGTGGAAAGGTAAAATGCTGAATGGAATTGAATTCAGACCAATGAGTGTAAATGAATTTGGGGAGAAGAAACAATGACAGTGAGCGTTCTGTGTGGTGTAGACAGACAAAGAGATCATGGAGTCGACATGCACGATCTCTGAAGATCAATGGTTAGGGAAATCAGTTGGACTGAAGTATGTACGGCAGGAGCTGGATTCAAATCAATATTAGAGTGGTATTGAAGAAGCATAGCAGGTCAGGCAGCATCCGAGTTGCAGAAAAAAGTGACTTTCCGGGCAAAGGACCTTCATCAGGAATAAGTCTGGGAGCCTCAAAGGTGGAGACATAAATAGGAGGACTGGGTCTGGGAAGAATTTAGCTGAGAGTGCAATAGATGGATGGAGATGGGGTTAAAGGTGGTAGGTCGGAGAAGAGGGTGGATCGGATAGGTAGGAAGGGAGGTAAACAGGTGGGATAGGTCAGTTGGATGGTGCCAAGCTGGAAGGTTTGAAGTCGGATAAGGTGGGCGTGAGGAGATGAAGAAACTGGTGAAGACCACATTGATGCCCTGGGGTTGAAGGGTCCCGACATGGGGGATGAGGCGTCGGGTGGTGAGGGAATGGTGGTGGAGGAGGCCCAGGATCTGCATGTTGTCGGGAGAGTGTGGAGGGGATTTGATGTGTTCGGTCTTGGGGCGCTCAGGTTGAATGTTGCGGGAGTCCTGGAAATGTTCACTGAAACGCTCTGCAAGAAGGTGTCTGTTGGTCCCAGTGTAGAGGAGACCCAACCTCTTGCGCTACCAGTATCCTGTATTCCCAATTCCTCCACCTGCTTTGTATCAGCTCCCAAAGGAGAAGCACAGCAGTTCAGACTGCATACGAGGAGCAGTAAGATCGACGTTTCGGGCAATAGTTGAGCTGGGGAGGGGATGAAGGTGATAGGTCAGGGAAGAGGGTGGAGTGGATAGTTGGAAAGGAAGATTGGCAGGGCGGATAAGACATGGGGACAGTGCTGAGCTGGAAGTTTGGAGCTGGTGTGAGGTGGGGAAAGGGGAAATGAGGAAACTGTTGAAGTCCACATTGATGCCCTGGTGTTGAAGTGTTCCGAGGCAGAAGATAAGGCGTTCTTCCTCCAGGCGTCGGGTGGTGAGGGAGGGACGGTGAAGGAGGTTCAGGACGTCCATGTCCTCGGCTGAGTTGGAGCGGGAGTTGAAATTTTGGGCGACAGGGCAGTGTGATTGATAGGTGTGGGTGTCCCAGAGATATTCCGTAAAGTGCTCTGCTCGGAGGCTTCAAGTCTCTCCAATGTGGAGGAGGTCATATCGGGAACCGTGGTTACAATAAATGATATTGGTGGATGTGGAAGGCTCCTTTGGGGCCTTGGATGGAGGTGAGGGAGGAGATGTGGGCGCAGGTTTTGCAATTCCTGCGATGGCAGGGGAAGGTGCCAGGACGGGGTTGGGGGTTGTTGGAGGCCGTGGACCTGACCAGGTTGTCACGGAGGGAACTGTCTTTGGGGAAGGCAGAAAGGAGTGGGGAGGAAAATATATCCCTGGTGGTGGGGTCCGTTTGGAGGTGGCGGAAATGTCGGTGGGTAATTTGGTTTATGCGAAGGTTGGTATGGTGGAAGATGAGCACCAGCGAGGTTCTGTCCTTGTTACGAGTTGGAGGGGTGGAGTCAGAGGGCGGAGGTGCGGGATGTAGACGAGATGCATCGGAGGGCATCTTTCACCACGTGGGAAGGGAAATGGCAGTCTCGAAAGAAGGAGGCCATCATGGTGTGTTCTGCACTCGGTACTTCATTCTCCCTACATCCACCCTCCTCTCATTTATCTCTCTAACCTTCAGGCACTCTGCCTTTATTCCTGATGAAGGGCTTTTGCCCGAAATGTCGATTTTACTGCTCCTTGGATGCTGCCTGAACTGCTGTGCTTTTCCAGCATCACTCTGATCTAACCTCTGGTTTCCAGCATCTGCAGTCATTGTTCTTTCCCTCTGCTCCCAAAGGACCATTTCCACCACATTACACACCAGATGGCCTCCTTCTTTAAAGACCAGACCGTCCCCTCCTATGTGGTTGAAGATGCCCTCCAACGCATTTCATCCATGTTCTGTACCTCCGCCCATGAACCCCACACCTCCAACCACAGCAAGGACAGAACCCCACTGCTCGTTATCTTCTATCCCACCAACCTCCGCATAAATCGCATCATCCGCTGACATGTTCATCATCTCTAAACGGATTCAACCACTAGGGATTTGTTCCCCTCCCCACCCTATCCACTTTCCGCCGAGGCCATTCGCTCTGTGACTGCCTAGTAAAGTCCACGGCCTCTACTGATCCACCCATCCCTCCTGGCACCTTTCCCTGTCACTGCAGGAATTGCAAAAAATGCACCCTCACCTACACCCTCATCTCTGTCTAAGGCTCCAATTGAGGCTTCCACATCCAACAAAGATTCACCTGCACTTCCGTACATGTCATTTCTTGTAACCGTTGCTTCTAATGTGGTCTACTCTAAATTGGGGAGACCGGATGCCTTCTCACAGAGCACATCAAAGAATATCTCCAGGACACCCGCAAGAATCAACCTCAGTGTCCTATGGCAAACATTTCAACTCCCCCTCCCACTCTCCCGAGGATATGCATGTCCTTGGTCTCCTCCATCGCCACTGCCTCAGCAACCGATGCCTGCAGGAAGAAATCCTCATCTTCCGCCTTGGGACACTTCAACCTCATGGCATCAATTTGGACTTCAACAGTTTTCTCATTTCTCCATTCTCTACCTTACCCCAGTCCCCACCTTTCAGCTCAACACCGTCCTCCTGACCTGTCACACCTGCGCATCTTCATTCCCACCAATCCAATCCACCTTCTGTTCTGACACGCCCACCTCCATTCACCTACTGCACTCTCAGCTACCTTCTCCCCAACCCCACCCTCCTCCCAGTTATCTCTCTATCCCATATGCTCCCAATCTCATTCCTGATAAAGGACCTTTCCTGAAATGTTCATTTTTCCTGCTCCTCAGATGTCCCGGACCTGCTGTGCTTCTCCAACACCACTCTAACCTGGGGGGAATCAGTTAATTGAGAGGTTTTTCGGACATTGTCTAATGTTGACTACAGGCTGTGGATGATAGTAGAAAATTAGCAAACACCAGATTAGGGAACAGCTGATGGACTGAGCACAAGTCCTGTCACCGCATAAATCAACACGTTTTAAAATTGTAAGATAAAAGGTGGAAGGCTGAAGTATGCAACTTTTTCCATCACGACCGTTTCACCAATGAGTTTATCACTGATTCCTTTCCAAGTCAGGGTGCTATGGCCCTTGGAGGGGAACTTTCAAATGGTAGTGTTTCGTTGCATCTTCCAACCTTGTCCTTAGAGTCAGGACAGCTGTTGAGCTTTGAAGGTCAAAAATGCCCAAATGACTTACTCCAGTGCATCTTGTAGATGCAATTGTGCCTTAGTGGTGAAGGGGAATGAATATTACAGGTATTGAAGAGGGTTCAATCAAGTGACTGCATTGTCATGGACTGTGTCCAGTTCCTTAAGTGGTATGGAAGTGACACGCATCGAAGCAAATAGAGTTATGTTCCACGTCTCATTTGTGCCTTGCAAACGATGTAAGGTTCACGGAGACACGAGTTGAGTTTATGATCATAAACATGTCTACCAAAGGACATGATTTTATTGTCAAAATGTTTATATCGCCAGTTTCTATCCTATTTTTCCCCCTTAAATACAAGCTCTGGGTAGTATTACCCCATGTAATCGTCCACGATTACACGGGGTAATTTGGTTTCAGTAAAGCCATTGAATGTCAGTGGGATATGATTAGATTCTCATTTGTCAGAGTTATCATTACTGTATTTCGACCTTGTGTGGACAAATCTGATTCCAGTCGCTGTCTGATTTCAAATTCCAGTTCCCATCTGTGCTTGAAATTTCAAACATTTCTTCGCATAAATTTCTCCACCTGCCTTCATAATATGTAAGGACGCTGCAGGGAGCAGCAGAGATTTATGGATATATTGTCAACACACGAGAAAACGGAGCTTCGTGGAATGATTGGTTCGGCTGGGATTATTCTCTTTGAAACAAAGGAGGCGGAGGGGACCTGCATAATCACATGATAACATTTATAAACGTTCAATATTCATGGGATCTTGACAGGGTAGTTACGGGCAGGTGGTTTACCCTCTGGTATGAGGAGAACACCAGAGGACATGAACCCAGAATTAGATTTTGCCAATTTAATTCAGAAATGAGGAGTCATTTCTTTGCTCAGGGGCCAGTGAATCAGTGGAACTCCTTACCAAACTGTTGTTGAGGTTGCGTTGTTGTGCATTTTCAAACTGTGCCAGTCAGATCAGAAAGACGATAACGCTTTGTCGAGGCAATGCAAGAGAATGGAGTTGAAGATTATCAGATCAGCCATGAGTTCATTGAGTGTTCGAGCAGACTCGATGGTCTGAATGGCCGACTTCCAGTACTGCATCATTTGGTCTAATGCCTTACTTTGTTGATAAGTTTCGAATTTTGAGGGGATGGGATTAAGTGAGAGAAAAGGTTTCTCAAACTGATCAGACAGATCAGTAACTAGGCTCATAAGCTCATAAACAAGAAAGGTGCTGTGGCCTGGAGACAACAAATGGCACTGGGAACACCACAGATGGGTATGTGCAGACGTTGTGGTTGCTAAAGAAAATTGGTGGATCTAATATTGTTGCCAACTTGGTGATCACGCTGGACGACGGATCCCGGTATGATGCACACAGCAAAAGGTTGTGAAAGAATTAAAGGCTCATTTCATTGGAAAAGTTTTCTGCAGTTCCAATTCAATTGACTGTTTAAAATACTGATCAAAAGTTTGTGTGGTGTGTTACATTAAAATTCACAATCCAATTGGATAAAATATTGCACCTGATCTCTCCTTATTTGTATTGCTTTCATTCGATGTAAATTCATAGAAAGTCAGGATGGAATGAAAGGAGGAAAGAAACGTTTGCACTCCTTTTCATTATCCCAATATAACTTACAATGGAAACAAATTGCTTTATTTCGACTTTGATGAGGTTTCAATTTATCACAAATCTCCGGTGCAATGAAGGGCAAGAACAAGATTCTCCATCCAATGTATACTAAAGATGCCAGGCACAAACGAAAACCACAGCTGTTTTTGATAGAAGTAACAGCCAGAGTAGGATTCAAATCCACACATGCACAATGAAAGACCAACCCGTCGCCTTCACCTCTGGGCCACTCCAGCCCAATGCAAAGGGGCTCACATGTGATTACATATGGTGCACCCAGGGGATAAGAAAGTCCCTGAGAGGAATCGAATCCACACCATTATGTTTCTGCTTTCAGCGAATAATAATACCAGCAAAATCCAAAGAATTGTCCTCGTCCTTGGAAGGAATACCTGTCCTTGATTCATTCCGTGTCAGTACTGTCTCAGAATGAACCAGCAAACATGAAATTGCCGTCACATTCACACACATATTTAGTCTTGACGCATAATTTCTTCAGACAGTTTCTCTCTCACGTGAAGAAGTATATATGGAGAGAGAAGTGAAGGTGATGTTTTAGCTCGATGGGCTTTCTCATATGGCTGAACCTGAACTGGGTAAAATTCCCGGAAATGCAGTTTTCTTCATTTCATTTTATTAATTTTGCTGCAACTTCACTCTGTTCATTGCAATGATCGGAAGTGAATTGGATTTATATCATTGGAACGTTTAATGTTGCATTCAGTTTTGCTCCGAATTTATTTCAGCTTAAAGAAAATACTGTTGAGAAAAACAGAAAGTTAAACTACAAAACAAGATGCCAGTTTTGATGCTCAGTTACGTTGGCAGATTTCAGTGGGTATCAAATGAACCCAACATCATGCCGATTGTCCTTCCATCTTTAAGGCGTGGGATTAAAGCAGGAAATCGATCTCCAAGAGACAGGTCACTTCCTATTCATTATGGAATATCTTTCCTTGACAATATACAAAATCTGCTCAGTTCCATTTATAATGTTTCATGTAGAATATTAATATAAATCTTTCAAAACTCTGATGGTTCTTTGCTCAATATTATTCAGCTGCATACGTTTTCGATATTTCTTCACTTCTAAATTCGTCCAAATTAGACATTGTTTCCTCACACCTTCCACCGCCCACACCCCCCTCCCCCCCACACACACATCCCACGTTTACACTTTTACCTGGCCACAGGCTGTCTCTCTCCTGGTGAAACTCACTCCTTCTGTGTCTCGAAATGTGTCTCTCCAAATATTTGGAAATGGATTCTCAGAGTGACAGAAATTCTTCTCTCATTATTTCTTTGCCCGACATCGGTGGTTTTGAAAGCCTGACGTTCAGAAATTTGCAAACTTGAAAGAGAGAATTTACCACCTATTTACTCTCTCAAAACCTCAAATACTCTGGAAAACTTCCATTCGGTTTTCCTTGGTTCAGTTTCAAATTTTCCAACACGCAAATAAATAAAATTTCATCCCCACGAAACGCCGTCAGCATCGTCTCTAATGTCTTAGCAGCTCAGTAAGCGCTGGCAGTGTCCTCTCTGATAGAATCACCGATTCCCAACAATGCACAAAGTACAATTTAGCCGATCAGGTCTGCAGGGACATTTGAAACAGCATCTCACCCAGACCTAGCTCCCGTCTCTATCCTGGCATGCCTCTTGCTTGTGATTTCAAATAAACCTGTTGGAATGAAACCTGGCATCGTGTGACTGCTGACTTTATCACTGCGTTGCCCATGGCTAACTCACTTAACTTACTGAATTCACTCCCTGAACACATCAACGAATTTAACACGGCCAATCCACCTAACCTACAGACTTACCAGCAGTGCGAACCAATGAGCAAATGTACCATCATATTGAACACTATCCGTATCATGTTTCATAGCTTTATACACTGGCAACTCAGCCGAGTGAAAGCAAGCTGCGCCCACAAACCGAGCTCAATGCATCCAAACGCGGTTCTGCGCTGTACAACCTCATTAGTGCTGCTGGAAATGTTTCTGCACTCATATCTGAATGGGTTTACTCTGTTTTCTTCCTCAGATTGCTGCTTTATATAAACACACAGTCGGAACAACTCTATATAATGGTTTTCATTGCAACACGAAACACAATGTGAAGTTTGCAGAAATTACGTGTTTGCACTTTCACTGACACACTCTCTCCCCAGGAGCTGCAGTCCTTCCCCAGCTGATTCTGACAGCACTGTCCGTCCTGTGACAAAACCAATCGAGAATGGAAGGCCAGGCATTAATAACCTTCACGGTGGAACAGAGTGACAGGTTTAAACCATTTACGATCCCCCCAGCAGAGAATTGAGCCCAGTGACAGGCGGGGACACTAACCACGATACTGCGGAAGACAACAAAATCGAAGGAGGCCCTGCAGCCTGTTGTGGCCGCACTTGCCCAACACAAATGCTTAACGGCCTGAAACAAGATTTCCATTATTTAGCCCATAGTCTTATATGTCTTGGCATCACAAATTCACATCTGAATTTTTTTCAGATTAAAAGGGTTTCCGCCTCTCTGACCGTTTCTGCACATATAATCAAACCTTTTTGCCTTTTCCCAAAATCTCTTGACCCCAGTGTTCAATCCCTCCATCAATAACAAACGCTTCTTTCAGTCTATCCTATCCACATCCCTCATTATTGTGAACATCTCAGTCATGTCTTCTCCAATCTCCTCTGTTCGGTGATAAACAACCCCAGTCTGTCCAATCTCTCCTCATAACTGAAACTCTTCAGCCCAGACAATATCCCATTGAATCTCTCCTGCAACGTTCGCAGTGCCATCACATCATTGCCATACTGTGAATTGCAGAACTGCACACAGTACTCTAGCTAGAGCTAAATTAACTTTTTTTCCTATTCTGTTACAGAATGGGGGCGTCGCTGTCTCGGCAGTATTGATTGCGATCCCTAATTGCACAGCGGGCAGTTGAGACTCAACCGTGTAGCAGTGAGTCGGCAGTCACATCGAGGCCTGACCAGGTAAGATTGACGTCAGTGAACACGATGGTTTTGTTTTTTTCAACAATTGCCCATGGATTTATAGGTGTTATTAGATTCGTAATTCCAGATATGTATTGAATCTCAATTCTAACACCTGGCATGGTTGGAGTCAAACCCGGATCCCTGGTTCATTTGCTCTGTATCTGAGTGAACAGTCCAGTGGTAATAGCGCTCGGCCATTGCGGAAAACCCGTGAAACTAATCTTTCTGAAAGAAGTCGCTTTTCCTCGCTATTGTCCTGTATCATTTTCCTGAGCTTGACCCCCCCATAATCGCAAGTCCATATCAGTAAAAGCTGCTACCTGAGGATTGGCCTCACAACAGCCGTAACCAAATGGATCAACTGATCTGCAGGTCCCGATGGTGGGGTTGGGGCACGTTCACCCAGCAACGGTGACCGCAGCAGCACAGACTGAATGGTATCAATGTGAGAGACTGTGTTCGATTCCGCAGTGCCTTAATGAAAGAGGAAATGACTCCACAACCACATGATGAAAGAGCATAGCTTCGAAAACTATTGCTCAGTTAAATCTGTTAGACTCTAACCTGGTGTTGTGTGGTTTTTAACTTTTTATACCATAGTCCAACACCGGCATCTCTAAATTAATGTAATGGGGGTGTGGGATGAAAAGTTCAGTTAGTGATCGTAGGAGGGAGTGAAATCTCTGAGAACGGGTGGATTTGAATTCTGACATATGAAATACAGAGATGTGAGCGAGCAGAATTTGAAGGGAAAAGATCATCACCTTGGAAAAAATTACTTCATCCAAACAACTGATTCCTTTTTGTTTCCCAAGAGCTGGAGCAGATAGAGCAATTACTGCCGTGACTCGGATTCGAGCCGAGTTGCTGCGGCCACAACACAGAGTACTAACCACTATACGATCACAGCATTGCACAGATGAGTGCGCTGACAGAGTGCAATAAGTACAATCTCATAGGACATGTTAGGCAACGCACCAAATGCACAATATCAGTGCTAAGCGAACAGTGGCAGATATGTGGGAACTCAGAACGGGCTGACCGCTTAATATCAGTTCCCACAGTGGCTGTGGTGATTCCATCATTAATATGCTGAAAGCTGAGATAAGTAGATTTCTCCAAAACATCAAAAACTCCGGGGACAGTGCAGGTGTAGTTGAAATGTATGCTTCAATAGTAATGCAGTTTAACATTGGCTACTTCACCAGTTTCCCCACACAAGGCAGTAAACACTGCTGCCACATAGTCCCAATTCCCAGCCCCAGAATCAGAGGAACTGAGTGGCGCAGTCGTGAAGATGTGCGAAAAAGCTTTATCAGCCAGTGGGTGGTTGGAATTTGGAATATACTATCTGCATTGTTCAGACCGACAGAAACCCTTACAACCTGAATAAATATTCAGATGTGAGCTTGTGATGCCAAGACACATAAGGCTGTGGGGTAAGAATTGTGAAATGTGATTCAGTTCATTAGGCAGGTGTATTTGACAAGTGTGGGCACATTTGGTTGAAGGGCCTCCTTTGACACTCTTATCCTTGGTAGTATAATGGTTAGTGTCCCCGACTGACACAGGCCTCAATTCTCCGCTGGGGACAGTGTAACTATTTTAAAACTGTCGCCCCGTTCCCAAGTGCGGGTACTGATACCTGTCCTTCCATTCTAGATGGGGCATGTCACAGCAAGGACAGTGCTGCCTGAATAAAGGTGGGGAAGGACTGCAGCTCTCAGGAAGGCTGTGTGTCAGTGAACGGCCAAACACGTGCCTTCTGCAAACTTCACCTTGTGACTGTGTTGGAATGAAAAGTATTTGACAGACTTGTTCCGGATTAAAGTGTTTACTAGAAGCAGGAAGCTGAGGAAGAAACAACGTAAACACATTCTAATATGAGTGCAGAAACATTTCCGCAGCACGAATGAAATTGTAAAGGACAGAGTAGCGTTTCGATACATTGAATTTGGGTTCATTTATTCTGATGAGGCTGTTACCAGGGTATAAAACCATTGCAAAATGATACAGCATTTACTCAGTATGATGGAACATTGTCTCAGTAATTCGCACTGGTTTTCAGAGTGAGGGTTGGGTTGATTGGCAAAGTTAAGTTGCCCTCTCCTGTCCATGGAGTGAATTAAGTAAGTTAAGTGAATTAGCCATGGGAAATGTGGGGATAAGGTCAGGAATCACAGGACGTCAGATTATACTCCAACAGGTTTATTTGAAATCATAAGGGGGGGGGGGGGATTCCCCTTCTTCAGGTGAAATATATGGAAATAGGGAGGGGAGGTGGGTCTAGGTGAGATGCTCTTCAGAGAGTCGATGCCAGCCCGATACCGGCTATTTCTGCACTGTAGGATTCTGTGATTCAATGAATTGATAATGACTGGGTTTACTGGGGTGTAGAGCCATTAGAAAAGATGCTGATGGGGGTGTACTGAAGATGAGATTTTATTCATTTGTCTTCTTGGAAAACTGAGAACAGTTATCCTTGAACCAAGGAAGACTTAATGGTTTTTTTGCAGGTTATGAAATGTTTGGTCAGAGTAAATAGGTGGAATATTCCATCTTTCAAGTAAGTAAACATCTAGATATCAGGTGTTCAATACCTTTAATCAAACCTTTGAAGGAGAAAGAAATGGTGAGAACACAATCGCTGTCACTCCGAGAATCTGGTTTTCAAAATAATTGGAAAGGCACATTTGTTGATATGCAAGGAATAAATTTCACAAGGAGAGACACAGCGTGTGGGTAGGTAAAGCTGTAGGGATGGGGTGTAGTCGGTCGGTAGTTGTGGGGAAACAGTGTCTAAATTAGTTGACTTTAAATGTAAAGAAATTCTCTTAATGTGTGCAGCTGAATGAGATTCGGTTCCAAAAGTCTGCATTTTGAAAGATTTGGCATAATATTCCACCTAAAGCATTGTAAATTGAACTGAGTGGATTTTTATTTATTGTGAAGGGAAGATATTACATAATGAATAGGAAGTGACCAGTTGCTTGGAGAACGACTTCCTGATTTCATCACTTGCATTAAGGATGTGAGAACAAACACAATGATGTTTGGTCCATTTCGTACTCAGTGAAATTTGCCAAAGCAACGAGCAACAAAACTGGTGGGTTTTCTTTTGCACTTTAACCCTCTGTTTTTCAAAGCAGTATTTTCCTTAAGCTGAAATAAAGTCATAGCAAATTTGAATACAACATTATTCGTTCCAATGAGATATATCTAACTCACTTCTGATTATTACAATGAACATTGTGAGGTTTCAGCAAAATTAAATGAAACGAACAAATCATGAGTTCTTGCGATTTAATCCAATTCAGGTTCAGCCAAATGAGAAAGGCCATTGAGTGACAACATCGCCTTCATATCCCTCTCCATGGCTGCTTCTTCACGTGAGAGAGCATGTGATGGAAGAAATTATGAGTCAAATGTAGATGTAAATATGACGGAAAATTCTTGTCCTGTTTCATTCTGACTCAGTTCTGACTCAGAATGTATCAATGACAGTTGTTCATTCTGATCAGCATGACTATTTATTGGAATTTGCTGTTATTATAATTCTGGTGAAGGCAGAAGCACAATGGTGTGATCATATGTCACCCCTCTACAAAATGTGCAGAGGGGACCGAGGGATTATGGTGGTGGGTAATTATATCGCTGTGCTCCACATTCACTGGTTCGAGTCACACTCTGGTTGCTAACTTTATGTACCGCTCTAGCAGTTTTTATTTGCAGCTCACACTCTGGTATACACTGGATCGAGAATCTTTTTCTTGCCCTTCACTGCACGGGAGATTCACAAATAATCGACACCACATTAAAGTCGAAATGAAGAGTGAGAGCAGCCATTCTATTCAATTGTAGATGAAATTGGTGAAATGAGAAAGAACCCATTTTTCTTTCCGCCCTACATTCCATCTTGTCTTTCTATGAATTTACATCGAAAGAAAGAAAAAAAAACTACAGATCGGGAACACAGGCTTATCCAGTGGGATTGTTCATGAGTATTTTAACCTAACACTTCACACAAAAATCTGATCAGCATTTCAAACAGTCAATCGGAATTGGAACCACAGAAAATGTCTCCAATGAAACAAACATTTCGTTCTTTCACAAATTTCTGCTGTGTGTGAATCATACAACGATCCATCATCCAGCGTGATCACTGACTTGCCAACTGTATAAGATCTAGCAACTTTCTTCAGCAATCACAGCTTCTGTGCACAGCCACCTGTGCTGGGCCCAGTGTCATTTGTTGCCCCCAGGTCACAGCATATTTCTTCTTCCTGAGTTTATGAGCCTTGTTCCTGCTGTGTCTGATCTGTTCAATAAACCTTTTATGTCACTTCATCCCATCCCCTCACAATTCTGAACTTATGAATAAAATAAGGCGTTAGACGAAATGTTAAACCAAGTGGAAGTATGCTATTCAGCACAAGGAGTCTGCACAACCATTCAACGAACTCATGGTTGATCTGATTTGGAAATGCTGGTGTTGGACTGGGGTGTACAAAGTTAAAAATCTCACAACACCAGGTTATAGTCCAACAGGTTTAATTGGAAACACACTAGCTTTCGGAGCGACGCTCCGTCATCAGGTGATCACCCGATGAAGGAGTGTCGCTCTGAAAGCTAGTGTGTTTCCAATTAAACCTGTTGGACTATAACCTGGTGTTGTGTGATTTTTAACGTTGTACACCCCAGTCCAACACCGGCATCTCCCAATCATATTATACCTGTCCAGTAACGTCAAGTGATCTGTCGCACATAATTGAACATTCTAAATATTCCGACAGCTGGAGAAATCGGAGCTAAAAAGACCAAACTAAAGCAAACATTAGACAAAATAATCAGCTCCAGAAAATTGTGGAAAGACCAGTCAAAGAGGTCACAAAGGTTCGAGAGATCCAATCACAACCAGCCCGAGAGTTGTGCTTTGAAGAGTTTTATGCAGACTTCCTGGCACCTTGACTTGCAGCCAGTGCCTGAGCGTTATACACTTCGCTTGAGAATGACGACAAGTGAAGGGTGTTTTCATGAAACCCATTGAATGCTTAGAATCCAGAATTTTGGGAAAATGTTGTCAAATATTTCCCAGATCATGGAAATCAGCTCAACATTATTAAAATCAAAGTACTCGTAATGGTCTTCAAGACCACCAAATTACTGTTCGGTGAAATACGCTTTGTACGTGCCTTATTGTTCTCAGGATGAATAATCACAGCAAACATTCAGGTCTCACCAGATACAAACATATGGAAGAGAAACCGTATTATAATTTACACACTATATCTTTCCCAGACCCATGATGACAACTTATTTCTTATGACTGAGAATACTACACGTAACATGTATCGAGATGAAGCAAGTCCTGAATATAGGATTTTTTTCTGATAGATTTCCAAGCCAAAAATTATGATAAAAATTTAATTGTGGCTCATTACATTGTCAATAGATCCCCATTAAATGTATTTTCCTGTTTACTCAGAGACAACATTGAAACAAATACATTGATAAATGCTGTTGACTGCTTCTGTGAAAATAAATCTCCCTTATGACTTACTTTCTTTATAATTTTGACTCAAATGTCTAAATATTGATGAGATGAAAAATTGCATGAATTAAGTACAATGCAGAATTTGTTCTTATTATATATTTCTTCAGAAGAAAAGTAGAGAAACCAAGTATAGAAATTTTGAAGATCTGAGAATTTTGAATGACAAACCATTTCTGATCAATGTTCACTGAATGTCTAATGTCTTTCCATATCATCATGCCGGAATTTGCATTCTCGGCAGACAGATTAAGAAATATCTAGTCAACATCAGAGCAAATCCATTTAGACATATTGAATCATTTACTTTGCCAAAGTTCTAAAATTAATTATCAATTCATTGTCATTCCAAAAATAACACAGTTTAGGTTTTGTAACAAACATCGTCAAATTCACGTTTTAATTTAATCCAGTATTTCTTAGTGTCATTATTTTTTTTAAAAAAAGTTCTCTTATTCCAGGATAACACAAATACAAACTAATTAATGATTCCTTATCCAACACTCACAGGTAATATCTGTTCCCTTCTCATTTGAATGTTCACAGAAATCATTTTAAGAGTGGTCTGATTATTTTACACTCCAATAAATGCTGTTCATTTTTACACATGACGGGCAGCTATATGAGATTTCTAATCATTTTTAAATTTGCTATGAAATGTTTTTAAGATTAATTGTTGCTTATATCTAATAGTTAAGAATTGACCAAATCCATTGTATCTAGTTTTAAGTGTGTAGTTAAGGCTCAGTAACATGAACGCATTGCATTTTACAGATACCAATGGTAGCGAATGGTGATTTTTATTCCAATACTTGAATCTTAGTTGATTTGCTGTTCTGGGCTGCCCCCACCTGGAATAGAATGGTCCATATTGGCTCATACAAAATGCCTGACTTTCCATAACAGGCAGCCTACCTTAGAACTAAAATATAAGGTGTCAGGGGGTGATAAACTAGACTAACATTCTGTTCCAGCCTTAAATTAAAAGAAAGCACACTACCAATGGACCGAATCCAACGCCAGGACTACAACATTCCAGACATTTCTTTATAAGAGCATGCTGACATACAGACAAATGACCAATCCTGATCTTCATAAATGAAAGGATAATTGTCCCAATAAATGAATAAACAGAAGCTGCAGGGTGCAGCCCCGTTAACTCACAAAGCAGCTATTATGACAACAGAAGAGTTCATTTGTCAGATATAGTTATTATTTTACAGTTACTCAGAATATTAAACAAAGGTTAATTACAGATTCTTGAGTATAATAGGGGAAATTTGCAACATAAGTTTGATACATGTAACCAATGCCTACTACAAACATTTAGACTGAGATTTGAAGTTACTTAGTTTTAGGAATTAACTTCACGGTATGATGTTGATTGCCCATTAATTATGAAGTCCTGACAGAAAGAGCAGCTGTAAAATTTTACACAATATAACGAACTTTATAACGCAAGTCATATTACTAATCTTATAACAAATAAGCTAAAATTAACTGTCTTTTCTATTTCTTTGTACATACATAATTAAGACAGTGAAACATATAAGGAGTAATTGGCTTTGATAAAATAAAATATAATGACTAGCAGAATTCAAAATTTCCCAACTGATAAGGTATCCTGAGAGGCCCGAGAGAGTTCAGGAATAACTTTGGAATCTATGTCAATAAGACGCATGGAAAGTTCCCAATTGGAATCTGGGGATGTCCATGAGAATGCCCATCTGCGATTATGTGATTCAATTGGGTGTTTGGATGAGGAGGGAAGGGCTGTAACCACATTGCATGTGGCCACTGTGATGCAGAAAGTCCATAAAATGCTGCTTTTTTACTGTATATGTTACAGTGTGCCATGGATCTCCCTTCCGTGATTGTCCTCGGGGGATGATCCCTTCATTAACATGCCTCAGCTCAGCCTGCCTCCTGCGTCCTCATTCCCTGTCAGGGGAAATCACTTCTACAGCTGTGATGACATTTCAATTCAACATAAACATTTATTGTGTGTGAAATGATTACATTCAGAGCGATATAATTTTCAGGATAAAATTGCTTTACATTTACTTTTTTAGTGTACAAGAAAACATTTTGATTTTATCAATTTGTTCTTTTGTTCAACCAACACGAAGTTTTAAATTATTGTAAAGACTACAATGGGGGAAACGGGAACGAGTCAAATGAAATGACTGTTTCCTTTTTCAAACAAATTGCCCTCCAAAATGATTTTTATTTTCAATTCACTATAAGAAAAATATTGCTTGGAAATGTTGACAATTCTCCTTTTCCTCCCATATTAGATGTCAGTGAACAATAATCACACAATTATGAGAATTCCTTTCCAGATGAAATTCATTGACTCTATGTTTTGTCCACAGTATTAGTCCCTTCCATGGCCAAATTCTTTCCCTCCTAATTCTGAAATAAATTTCAAAACATTTATTGTGATAAAAATTACATCAATAAAATTGACATGACTCTTCAAGAAAACAATTGGAAGCATATAAATCTTGCAATGCCTGCATTTTTAAACAAAATCATTTTTTTTCAATTGCTGCTGAATGATTTTTTCACATCATAGAGCGTACTTTTATGATTTAATTTTCAGTTCGCTAATCTTAATGAATATCCAATCAACATCAGAGAAAAGTGTTTTCAAAAATATTAAGTCAATTTATCTGTTAGGATTCTAAAAGCAATTATCAATTACAATAATTGAACAGCAATTTAATATAGACTTTTTAAAATGCGGTGTTTTAAAAAAAAATCAATCACTATTTCTGATTATCAATGCTACTATATTAATACCTGTTTGTTCAGGCCCATGCACATACAAAACGACCAAGAATATCCCTGGCAACACTCATTGTAAATGAGTGAAATATAACAATTATCTCAGCCTTTGAAATTCAGAGAGCTCCAATTACGTTTCCCTACAATATTACTCTTCATTTCTACATATTACTCAGTCTAATATCAAGATGGGATA
Organism: Hemiscyllium ocellatum; assembly: GCF_020745735.1. Classification (NCBI taxonomy): domain Eukaryota; kingdom Metazoa; phylum Chordata; class Chondrichthyes; order Orectolobiformes; family Hemiscylliidae; genus Hemiscyllium; species Hemiscyllium ocellatum. The sequence goes on along the minus strand of NW_026869187.1, from coordinate 179,238 downwards.
TCTCATTATTCTCAAATTCACGAATATGTATTTTTAACTCCCTTTATTACTAATATATCTTATATCTAATAATTGTGTAATCCAGTAAGGGCTACAAATGTGGAATTATGCTTATGTGCAATAAATACTGCAAGGACATTGCAATGTACAATCTCTCAATCATTGTGTATATTGCATTTATTTTAAACTTGGAAACATTTTTGAATTGATTTGATTGGAATTTACTTCGATGCTTACACGTACTGTATTTCCAGTCACAATGTCTGTAGATTATTTGGAGGTATAATCGTCCATTCCTATAATCACAGTATCTGCGAGGAACTTTCTTCTGGTCACTCATAGGAAAATGTATCGAACTCCACTCAATCAATATTCCATAGAAAATATTTGAGAATGTTGCAGTCATAAAGCTTAAATATACAAAGTCATGATAGTCATTAATTTTCTCTTGTTCTGTAGATCTTAATTAAAACAACACAGAATTTTATGCTCCTGTGCAATGAGGAAAGATCAATGACTTCTCAGTAAAATAAACAAATGCCACTTGCTATTATTTATCAATTTTTAATTACTGGTCAGTTTATCAATTGTGTGAGATTTGTTTTTAGCTTTCCAGTCATCTAGTTATATTGAATATGATGCTAAAATGGTGCGAAAATATCAGGGTGTGCTCATTTGAAAGTTCGATTTGCATACCTCTTACTTATCCCGTTAATTACATGATGGTTTAAGAACGTTTCACTCAGCAATCCTCGTAAATATTAAAAACTGTCTGATTTTAAATCAGATCATTCGCACCCAATTATCGATCTGTTCCTAATTCATGTAAATATCTCAATTTTATCGAACCCAATGTTCACACTAAACAATATACATAAAGCAACACAAAGACTTCCATCACCATCTGATTATTGTTCAGTAAAATACCTTATTGCTCCTGAAACCAATGACAACAGTAACCATTTGTTTACTATTCCATGCAACAAGTGCAATTGATATCTTCTATTTCAGTTCAGTAGTTAAAGATGATTTATGTTGCTTAAAACAATGCTTCTACTTTATCACAGATATTGACTGTAACACAATCATGCAAACAATAAACGTTTTGTCATTCTAATAATCTTTAAGTTTACATATTTTAAATTTGTGTGCAAGAGATATTACAAATTACAACCATTTTTGTTGTATAATTCAGCACACCTAAATTGTGAATTTGGGAAAGACTCCATGTTTGCAAAATGGAAGTAGTTTTCAGTTTACATAACACATGAAATGACTGTTCTTTTAAAATCACGTGCTGTGCAAAATGATTATTGGTTTCATTTAATTGTAAGAAAAGAACTGCTTTGAACGTATTGATTCTTTTTTGTCTTTTCTATTCCAACATTATTCATCACTGTACAATAATGAACAATTTTTATAATTCCTTTATGTACCAAATATCATTGACTGCATCATTTGTTCACTTTCATGCTTTTTTTCATTATCTATTAACTTTCTTCCAAATTCTGACACAAATGTCTGAACTCTGATCATAATATTAATCATCTAAATTAAAATAACATGTCTCCATGAACAAACCATTTGATAGAAATTCATATTTCTTGTGTTATCTACATTTTTTAGTCAAGACAGAAAAAAATGTTCTCTAATCACTGGTTCAGTTTTTCTTCAATTCATAAAGCTAGTTACTATATTCTATTGCACAATTTACCAATTTTAATAAATATCCAATCAACATCACAGCAATGTGTTTTTGAAATATTGAATCATCTTCATTGCTCATATTGCAACATTAATTATCACGTCATTGTCATGATAATACTTGCACAATTGTTTAAGAAAATCTTTTGAACAAGTAAAATGAGATTCAGATTTTAATTTGACCAATTGTTTCTGAGTACCAACACTACAATATGAAACTTGATTTTCAGGTCAAGTTTCCCACAATGGATCCAAGGACTTCGCATCCAACATTAGTTGTGACTGTCTAATGTTTGCTTATTTGAATGATCTCCATAGTCACAAACTTTAAATTCACAGACCTGCAATTACTTTTCCCTGCAATAGTTCCTGTTTGTTTTCAAATATTCCTCAGTCACATAGCAAAATGAGATTTCTCATTATTTCTAAATTAATTGATCGAATTTTATATTCAGTTGTTGCTCATACCTAATAATTATTCAATCCAGTACTTGCCGTAAACGTGGAATTACGGCTCTTTACATTAATAACTAAATATATTGTGGTGTATAATCTCAATCATTATTAACATGAATTCTTACTTTACTCGCGGAAGCATAGTTGAATTAATTTAAATATATTTCACTTCGATGCGAACATTTGTTGTATTTCTGATCACAATAAGATTTAAGTATTTTTCACGCAATAAAATCATGTAACATTGCTGCGTTTTGTTAAGTCAAATGAAAAAGAATTAACATCTCTGTATTGTCTCGTTAAACAATGACAATACATATTGAATTTTTCGAAGTTGAGCATTTTGCAAAGAAGGGATGTTGTCTTCAGCAGAATAATCGCATTGACTGACTAATTCACAGAATCTGCTGTTTATTCTGTTTGAGTTCCCAAGAAATCAAAGTGACTAATTCTGCTGGTTCTAAGTTTCTGGAAAGTATTTGATAATGTTTGAGTCTTAAGGATGAATAAGTCGATGGAATTGCATTGTTTTTTTTTATTGGAAAGAGCTTACTTCAAACATTTCAGGCACATACACCACTTTTCTGCGGTGTTGCAAAGATGAAAAGCAAGTCAACTTCTCCATCAGTGAAACAAACAAATGTTATTTCCCGTTATTCATTAGTTAGCTCATTCCCAAATTTGTTGTTAAACAATGAAATTCACCTGAATATTGTTGTGTCCTTTGATCATATTAATTTTCTAATTATTGCTCATTCATGATTTGTTAGTGATTTTTATTTTGCAAGTCTCTCACTTTTTCACTTCTTGCATGGGAATTAGGCATTGAGAACAGAGGAGTGGTTAGCACTCGTGTCTTACAGTGTTATGCACTTGGGTTTGATTCCATCCTCGGACACATGTATGTGTGGAGTTTGTATGTTCTGGTTTTCTCCCACAATCCGAAGATATGTAGGTTAGGTTGATTGGCCATGCTTAGCTGCACGTTCTGTTCATGGATGTGTAGGTTATGTGCATTAGTCAGGGTAAATGCCCAGTAATCTGCGAGAAGAATGGTGCTTAGTGGATTATTCTTTGGAACGTCAGTGTAGACTTGTTGGGCTAAATGGCCTGTTTCCACACAGTAGGGATTCGATAAACTTAGAATTGTGTTTCGCTATCCAAAACTAACAATTTTTTTTTAAACGTTGCATTTAAAACTTACCTTTAAGTGTCAATTGTTAATCTTGTAAAATATCTCAATGTTACTGACATCGATGTTCAAACAAAACACTGTACATAAAGCCAAAAAAAGATTCTCATGACCATCTAATTACTGTTCAGTGGAATAATCACAGTAAAATTTTATTGTCTAGGAGATCAATCACCACTATCACAGTAGGGATCTGGTTATCATTCCCTGCAATAAATACAATCAGTGTCCTCTGGTATTTCAGTTCAGTCGTTATACACCATATTGATTGTTCAAAGCATGGTTATTCTTTATCATGAATGGCCAAGGATTCTAAAGGCAAGAGATGTTGTTCGATCGAATTTTCTGCATGTTCTCAAACAGGTTTTCACTATAAATATTGCAAAAAATGTGGCAATTTGGTCTTGTTCAACTGCTGATGCTAACATTTTCAGTTCATGTTCATTAAACATATTTGTAGAAGGTGAGGAAAGCTGTAGCATTGGAAAAGGGAAGGCACGTTCAAAGAGCAGGAGTATCGGCCTGTCGGGCATTCGGCCATCATCAAAAAAGATTCCTGATGAAGGGCTCATGTCCAAAACGTCGATTCTGCTCCTCGCATGCTGCCTGACCATGCTCTTTTGACATTAGAAATATTTGTCTGAATATTCAGAGGTAATACTAAAGGTTGCATCTGTCAATTTAGTTTACTGTGCTTTCTATTCACTGAAGTTTTCATGTTAATTTCTCGTCTTTTTATTCTTAAATCTGACACAAATACAGAACACATTAAAATTCACATGAATTATAAATTTGATTTCTCGACAAGAAAACCAATGGAACACAATATAGAATTCTTGAACAGCCGACACGTTTGAATGAAAAAGCAATTCCTTCCAAAATATGATTGCCCGTCTGTATCTCTCTTTCAATTCAATAATCCTGCAAATAGTTTATAATTGCCAGTTGATCTCTCTGAATGAGTACCTAATCAATGTCAATGTAACCAGCTGAAACATTAACAACAGATTGATAATTGGGTATTACAGGTCTTATTTGAAGTGAGCAAATGTTTGGAAGTTACTTGAATTCCACCAGGAAACATTCTTGAATCATAATACAAGAAATGATATATTTGAGAGATGTGCAAACCTTATTTTTAAATGAACAAACTCGAATATTTTCAAAGTATGTCAACCTTACGGTCAAAATGAACAGGTGAATGGAAAAATAAAAACAAGTTTCTGGCAATTCATAAATTGAACAACAATTACAAATTCACTTTGATCAAAGGACAGAGTAATATTTAGATGAATCACAATATTTAGTCACAAAGTCGGCAAACAGCTGACTGACAAGTAATAGGTGGGAGCATTTGTTAGTTTACTGAAGAAGATATCAACTTTATTTCCAATTTATAGCACGAGAAAATAATGTTTAATGTGTTTCAATTGTTTGGACTTGCCGCTTTGCAACAAAAAAAGATCAATCTCATTACTTGGAATATTGAATTCTGCAACATTTTCAAATATTCTCCAGGAACTTATAAGCGACAGAATTAGATACAGGTAACCCAACTATCCGAAAGTAAAGCATTATTATGAAACCTTTTCTAAGCTGAAAAGGCGTTGGTTGAAGAAGCATTAATTTATATGGGAAACAGCTCCACTTTTTTCGTAAAAGTGAAAATCCTCTTTAGAGTTCTTACAGTTAGAGAAAACAGGGACAGATGTCAGTCTTTTGTAAAAGCAAGGTCGCAAAAACGAATTTTCCAACACATATTTCTTGGTAACTTGACTCAAGTAAGTATCAGATTTTGTGATTATTGATGTAATAGTCAAAAGCAGATCTAATATTAGATTGAAAAGCAATTCAATCTGTGCTTAGGTACTCTCTAATCAACATTCAGAGCAGCTCTGCACATATTTCTGTTGAAGGTGTGATTTGAAACCTTCCCTCGAGTCTAGTAATAGAGACACTGCCACAGCTCCACAAGCTACTTCCATAATGTTCTCACTCAGGCCGGCAGGACTGCAATATTATGTTTAATGTGGTTACTCAAATGAAATCTAATCAGATGTTTATTGCAGTAATTTGAATGGGAATTGATTAGGTAGTTTCTGTGTGTAATGGACTGGAAATTAAACGATATTTTACAATAACAATAGAATAAAGGAATGATAGACTTAAAAAAAACAGGAATCTCATGACAATTCTTCGAAATACAAATTGACAAACCTGTATGATTATTGTACTTTGATTTGTAAAATACATCAGTCATTCAATGTGAATATTCAGCTGAAGACAACTCCCCTTCCTTTCAACAATGTACACATTCCACAAATTCAAAATGAACAGTCATTGAAAAAGGAAGGAACAAGCAGATGTTAATTCTATTTTCTGTACGTAAACATGCGATTACTTTTAATTAAGTTTTATATATGTAAAAAGCAAACTCTTATTGTGGTTCAAAATCTAATAAATGTTAGCGTGAAGTGAAATATAATCAGATCAATGATTATAATCAGATCAGTGCCCTGGGCCAGAAAGGATATAACTTAGGTTGTTATGGGAAGCGAGGGAAGGGATTACTGTGTTTTGACAATGATCTTTGCATCCTCACTATCCACTGGAGTCATACCAGTTGATTGGAGGGTTGCAAACGTTATTCTGTTTTTCAACAAAGGCAATCAAGATAATCCTGGGAATCATTGATGAGTCAGTCTTACATCAGTTGTGGACAAATTATTGGAGAGGATTCTGAGAGACAGGATTTATTTGGAAAAGCATAGATTGATTAGAGATGGCCAGCATGGCTTTGAGCGTCAGGTTACGCCTCAAAAATCTTACTAAATTATTTGAGGATGTGACAAACATGTTTGTGAGGATAGAGAAGTGAATGTGGTGTATATTGATTTCAGCAATGTGTTTGATAACGTTCCCCATGGAAGGCTTGTTTAGAAAGTAGTGAGACACGGGGTACAGGGTTATCCTGGTATCATGATTCAAAGTTGATACATGTGTGTCAGAGACTGCAAGGTGGTGAATGAGAGAGAAATAAATAAGATAAAAGCAGAAAGGAAAGGAACTGGTGAGCAGAAGATCTCTAAATGTAGTTTCTCACCCTGCCTGCATCGTATTGGGTGAGCTGGAACACAGACTTTCAACCAACGGCCTTACACAGTCAGAATTATTCCTTACAATTCAAGTCATCAGGCTTGAACTCCAAATGTCAGATTAAAAATTGTCAGAAACTTACAGCACAGATCGCGGCCACTTGGTCCATCCTATGTATGATGCTGTAATAGAACTACCCAGGCTTTACAATGTTCTGTACTCACCAATGAGACCAACAATTTCAGACTGTGAACTCTGCCCTCTATGTTGTTATAATCTGTTTTTCCAAAGTATTTGACAGCTGCATACCTTGTTTCCTGGTTTCTTTCCCAGCCCTAATTCCATTCCATCTGACCTTGATGGAGTACCATTTCTGCTGTTTAATCTCTCCTCCCTTCCCCCGTGTGACAGACTGTCTTTTTGTCCTTGTCTGACCCCCACCTTCCTCACAACCTGTTACATTTCTGATGATTCCCAGGCCTCTTTAACATTCATTGTGGCCCCTGAGTCAGTAGCACAAGTTTTGATTTATCTTCCTCTAGAGATAATCTGGTTGCAGTTTCCCCCAGATTTTATTTTTAAAAACAGAGCATTTGTGTCAGTCAAATATTCGTGAGCCTTCATCCACAATTCCCAGCATTTGGATGTAATCTGTGACCCTCCCACAGATGTACAGGTTTGCTCTATTGGCCGTGGTCACATGGCCTGGAGTGTGCAGGTTCGGCCGGTTGGGTTAGTCATGGCAAATGTGGGGTTATGGGGGTAGGGTGGGAGAGCAAGTCATTGCAGGCTCGATGGACTGAATAGCCTCTTTCTGCACAGACGGGATTCTGTGATTCTAACTAGTTGTGATTGTTGGCACGTTTTCCTCATGCCAGGTTCATTCAGCTGAGGTACACATGCTGCCTCTGTGTTTCTGTTGGTGCTCACTCAATCCTTTCCTTCTGTTTTACATCAATTTCACACTGTATGTGAGGGTGAGAATTAATTTGTAAAACAAATACTCCAACCTAAACCCGCACAGGTCAGCTGGCATTAATCACAAGGAACAGAACAATAATAAAGGATTCGTCACAAATCTTACAGGAAAATAGAGATTAGAATCACCAGGAAAGGCTGAACAACTGAAAATATTATTCTCAAGAACAGAGGAGGCTGAGGGACAACCTGGCATAAGGAGGAAGCATTGTTTTTGTGGTTTGAGAGATTTGAGGTTGGAATCGTTGGGTCTGAAGCATGTTTCACTGCCCCAGGTCAAAGTTGCTATCTAAATGTATACCATTATTTTGTCTTTCTATCTGAGTTAACAATCAGATGGGTAGGTCAGTGTCTGAGTGTTTTCCCAAATTCCTGATTGAATCTGCCTCCCCCATAATCTCAGGTATCTCAGCACTCACTGGGCCACGGAGAAACTCTGCCGTTACAATAAGAATGTTCTTTCCTGTCGCCTCTCCTCGAGGTTCTGCCTAATCCCCACTTCGCTTTATTAAATCCCAGCTGACTGTAGTCCACCCACATGGACATCTTGAAGAGCATGACAGGAGAATGGATTGAAACTGAGAATTCAATAGCCAGAATGAGAGAGGAAGGAGGAAATAAATGGGGTTTTTGGATCCCAGGGGATACAGACTCCAGGCTGAGTCCTTTGTGAGCATTCCCACAGTAATATACGACAGCATTCCATGATGAGAGTTAAACCCGGGTGGCCAGACAGGGAGCCACTGAACATGAGCAAGTTTTGTTCAAGCACAGGAGGTTTGTTCAGTCAGGAACAGTGTGTTAGACATGGATGTGAAGTGAGCAGTGAGGGGAAATGTTACCACAAGCTGCAGATGGACAAGTTTCATTGGAACAGGAGGCGGCCATTCACCCCTTCAACACTGCTCTGCCACTCAATCGATCATCGCAGATTTGTTGCTTAACTTGCAATTTTCAAAACCCTCAAAATTAATCAATAAACTCCTCTGCAACAGACAAGATGAGTATTGAAAAACTAACGATCTGCAAATGCTGGGAAATCAGAAACAAAAACAAACATTGCTGGAAAACGTTCAACAGAACTGGCAGCATCTGTGGAGAGTGAACCTTTGGGACTAGTAACCGGTCAGGTGACCAGCTGCAGCTGACCATTCTGCCTGTTCTGTAACACTCTCTGGAACGGGTTCTGGTGTGACAGGAATGCGATTATCAATAATAACTGAGAAAACAGGAGGAAGTACTCAATCAGAATAAAACCCATTTTGGTCTTTCACTTTTAATTCAACTGCAAACATTATTCATTACTATTTGCGAAATAGGATAATACACCAGAAATCAACTCCTCATGTCTTTGGGCCTGGGAAACTGTTAATTCTGACCTGGTCCAGTCAGCATGTGAATCCAGACCCTGAATAATGGGGTTCACTCTGAACCATCTCTTGCACAGTCAGAATGGATGACAAATGCTGCCCCAGCAAGTGATGCCATGATACTATGAACAAACAAAACAAACCCAATCGCCGTGGTTACTTGTGAACTCGCTGGTGTTTCATCAAGCTGGATATCTGTGTGAACTGCTTCCCACACTCCGAGCAGGTGAATGGCCTATCCCCAGTGTATATTTCCTGGAGTACAGTGAGGCAGGATGGTGTCCTGAACCCAGTCCCACAGTGAGAGCACCTGAATGGTCTCGTACTAGTCTCCTGTGACTGGGGGAGATGATATCCACCATCCCGGGGGATACTGGGTAAAGATACCTCCAAAAGGGGTCTAGTGAGAGTAGATCAGGACAAACTGTTCACATTCATGAAAGAATCAACAATGAGGAGGCACCGATGAAGAGAGATTGACAAAGGAATAACATGTGACGTTTTCATGCAGAGAATGTTTATGGTCAGTAATGCACTGCCAAAGACTGTGGTGGAGCCAGGTACAATGAAGAGAATAGAATTGAACAGTTATTGGAAGAGGACGAATGGGAAGGTTTATGGGGTAAAGGTAGAAGAACAGCATTCAGTGAGGTGACCCTTTGGAGAGCTGATGAGCCAATCGCCTCCTTTTGCGCAGTAATAATTCTGTGAACATTTCATTCTGAGCCCTCTAAGGAAATATCAGGGCAGGGTTTGTAAAGAGGTCAGATTGAATGACGGTCTCGGTGAACTAAAGTGAGACACAGAAACAGAGGGGTTTTGGGATGGATTGAATTAAATGTTATCAATTTGCATGGACCCCAACACTACAGCAGTTGCAAACCGGAGTGATCAAGAGAGTGGAATAAGAGCAGCAAATACATCTTAAACATTTATGCAGCTAAAGGGGATGCTGGGTAAAGATACCACAGTCAGTGTTGATTTCATTCCAGACACACCAGCCAGGGAGCACATCCTTCCTGTGTCTGTCCTATCGAGCTCTTGAAGAATTTTTTCAAGTGTTTCATTTTAGATAATGCAGAGAAGACAGTTTCATACTCCTCATTCACTCCAGCCAGAGCAATACTGTGGTTAGAATTCAATTCACTGATGCATGTTACTGGCTGCTTCATGGACTGGAAATGGCAATTGAGACTGTAAGGTTACTGTATAAAATATCGTCAATTGTATTGCCAGATTGCCGGACACATGAGGGTCTTTAAGAAAAAACACAACTTAAGGGTATTGAGTGTCAGAGTACTTCCTGTTATGGGGGCATCCTGTTTAGGTACAAACTATTGATAATTGTTAGAATTGACCTGCACTGGCTCTGTAGAAGTGGTCAGAGCATTATAACTGTCATTGGAGCAGGTAACAAATTTCTCATGAGTTAAAACTTGTAAATGATAGAATAGGTGTGGGTTCTTCTGGTAAAGTGCGTAAAGTTATTCAAAATGTTCCTAATTTACTTTCAGAAACAAATGAGAGAAAGACACATTACTGAGGTAATTTGGGCATGAGTCCAAATTTAGAAGTTCAGGAGAACTGGCTGGAGAGCTGGTGTTGGGAATTGTAGTAATGACTGTACAAACATGTGCATGTTAGGTGGACCAGTCCTGCTAAATTGTCCAGTGTCCAGGATTGTGCAGACCAGGTGGATCAGCATTGGGAAATGCAGTGATACAGGGATGGAGGGCTCTGGGCGTGATGTTCTTCGGATGGTCGGTGGGATTTGATGGGTCAATGCTCTCTTTCCGCACCGTCGGGATTCTGTTCTATGATTGTGGATAAAGGCTACATTGCAGGGAGTCCTTGAAGAAGGAGCATGTGGTGTGTATAATGCCCTTGATGCCTTCAGATAGAGGTGGGCACCGCAGGGGATGCAGTAGGTAGGCCTGTGGAATTCATTGCCACGGAGTGCAGTGGAGGCCGGGACGCTAAATGTCTTCAAGGCCGAGATTGATAGATTCTTGGTGTCTCGAGGAATTAAGGGATACGGGGAGAACGCTGGTAAGTGGAGTTGAAATGTCAATCAGCCATGATTGAATGGCGGAGTGGACTCGATGGGCCGAATGGCCTAACTTCCACTCCTATGTCTTATGGTCTTATAGTGCTTTACTTCCACCGCTGCCCCCTCCCCCTCAATTGTACTTTGATTGAGTCCCTTCCCACTCTGTCACTTGTAATGGTTTGCTTTGCCCGTCATGGGCCTTGCTAATAAATATTCAATTGGTTACACGGGTGGTTTACTGCGGGTGATTAACCAAAAGCAAAATAGCGAAATGGAAGATTGCTCAGCTGTGTGTGATAACACTTCTGGATCGGAGAAATGGGGGAAAAGAACATTTCACACCTCACAGAATGAGAACCAAAAAGCAGTTAAATCAAACCAAAGGTTCAGACAGGGAGGGAATATTTCCCTGGAGTATGAGTAGCTGGAAAGTGATGGTGTCCAGGAGGAGACAGGATTTTGTTGTAAAGGGCACTTGAAATTTTAAAAACTGTTATATTCAGACAGTTTCAATTCATTTACTTTTATTTATTCTGGAATAAACTGTAACAAGGTTTGCAAATTTGTTTTTTTTTAATGTAAAAGACAATAGTTAAATAAAATCCATCAAACCTTCCCTCACTGAAACCGGATGTGGAAGTGCAATCTCCTGGAGAATCCCTGCCGACTCCTTCCTACCCGGGCTCCATGACTATATATATACCTGGGAGATAGCAGCAGGAGGCCATTCAGCCTTTCAATCCTGCTCCACCATTAAATGGGAAACGGCTGTTTCTGCTGTGTTCCAATACACTTTCATGACTTTACCTCGAAGAACTATATCGAAATCCTCCTTTGGCTTCACTGCCCTTTGTACTAGTGACGTTGCTGTGTTACTGTGTGGGTGTAGGCAGGGGTAATGTGATGGTGCTGCCTCCTGGAGGATGCACTCAGCATCCCTCATCATCCTGCAGTAACATCAACTGGGGTTCAGCAACGAGAGATAGAAAGCATTTCCAGGATATGGGCATCACTGGCTCAGCCAGCATTTATTCCCCATCTCTAGTTACCCTTGAGAAGATGGTAGAGAGCTGTTGTCTTGAACCATTCACAGTCCATTTGGTGCAGAGAGACCGACAATGCTGGGAGGAAGAGTGTTGCAGGATTTTGGACGAGTGATTCCCCATGGTTGGTTTGTCAAATTCTGTTTAACTTAATCATGATTGGCACATGATTTTGAGATTTCAGTCTGCAAATCCTCACCGTGTATAAAGGAATATGTACAGATTAGAAATTCAGAACAGACAATTCTAGTTTCTCTGGAATATCTTTTTCCCCTTTCTTCCCCCAAAGCTGTATCCCTCCAGCCACTTTCTCTCTCCCACCATTCTGACTCTGCTACTCCCTAGTGTACACCCTCCACATTCTCAGGGAATTGCTGATAAACAGATCCTTGCCACCACTTCCTGTCCTGGTTAGACTCTGCACCCTTTCTGGGTTCACTTCCTTTCCCTTCAGTTGCTGCAAGTCAATAATGTAACAGCAGAATGAAACACAAGGAAACAGAAAGGGTGGTGTCAGATCCTGGACAGAAGAGGAACCTTCACTCTGGGAGAATAGGTCAGATACTTCCTTGTTTCCCATTGGTCTATTCCCAGTGTTATGAGGAATTGGGGATGGAACTTGGACCCATGTGAGTGTGGTGACATTTTGACCCCCCCCCCCAAACAGATCAATACTATAAGCAGATTAGTCCTTCCACCAGCCAATCAGTGTGAAAAACTTTACACTAGTTACGCCAGAGCACATGTTTTTGTACAGTGCCGGGTTTCCCCGCACACGTGTGGTCCCTGCCTCAGGAATTGTGGGAGTTGTCATCCCAATGAAGCCTCTGGAGACCTGTCTCTGGAAAATGAAAGAAAGTGTGGGCTGGAGGGTGTTGTGTATAGGATATCCATTCAGACACACAGGACATGTGGGCTGTCACAGGGTTGTACTGAGACATCCGCTTAGACAACCCGATTTCTGAGGTAAGGAATATACATTCAGCCAATAAGGGGCAGCAGATTTTAAGCAGAGGTGGATCAGTGGCTTGCACTGCCTCACAGCGTCTGGGACCTGGGTTTGATTCCAGGTTTAGGAAACTGTGTAGAGTTTACACATTCTCCCCATGTCTGCATGGTTTTCTTTGGTGCTCCAGTTTCCTCCCACAGTTCAAAGATGTGCAGGTTAGGTGGATTGGTCATGCCAAGTTGCCCACTGTGCCCATGTGCGAGCCGATTAGGCAATTAACAACGGGAAATGCAGGGTTACAGGGAATGGGATGCTCATCATAGGGTGTGGACTCGATGGGTCAATACCCTGTTTCTGCACTATAAAGGCTCTATTCTATTCTCATGAAGAAGAATGTACCTATTTCGATATGTTGTGAATCTGTGGATTTCGCTATTCTAAATGCGCTGGATGCCAGGGCAATGAGCAAATTTACTGAAGAGATACAGATGTTGAATTTGCAATGGGATGAAGGGAGAGAGAGAGCAGGTGGGAAAATCCAGCTGAGACCGAGGTGAGCTCAATCATCACCGTATTAAATGGTGGAGCTGGTTCGAAGGGCGGCATTGACTCTCCTGTGCCCAGTGCTTATCTTCTTATGGTAATAACTGGAAAGCTGAATCCAAAACTCACCACCTTTAACAAAGGAAATTTTTGGAAAAAGCAGGATAGTCAGGTGGATTAATGTTCCAAACTTAGATAGTGAGGAAGCGTGTGGGAGATAATGATTTTGCAATTTTAAACTGAGAGGAGACAGTGATTTATGGTTTTAGACTGTGTAGGACATTAATACCGTCCAGAATACTCTGTTGGGAATATCCATCCTGTACTTTATTACAAACCCACGGTCGCTGATAATGAAAGCCCAAAACACCCAGGAACCATCACCTCACCTCGTAATCTGACAAAGGACTTATGATAAGTATGGATGAATTTAGAATACAGTTGGAAAGCGGGAAGATTAAATCCAATCCAGTGCTTAAACAAAGGAGACTACAACAGGATGAGGCAGGATTTGGTTAATGTAGACGGGCAGCAAAGACTTTATTCTGGGACAGTTGACGGACAGTGGAGGAATATCAAAGCAATTTTTCGAAGCTCTCAGCAAAAGTATATATCAGTGAAAAGGAAGGACTGTAGGAAAAGGAGTAATCTGCCATGGGTGGCTAAGGAAATAAGGGAGTCCATCAAATTGAAATAGAAGGCATACAGATTGGCAAAGACCAAGGAGAAACTAGGAGATTAGAAAAACCTTCAAAGTTCGACAGAAAGCTAGATGGGATTGGGGAGAAAAGTGATGAGTAGCTGTCCCCAGGGCCAGAATAGCAGCTTACACTGCTAGAGAGGAACCTACTGTGTGGGGAACATATGGCCTCTGTGATTGTTAAAACACTTACCTGTTACCATAGAGATAATCCTGATTAAGTTAAAATTCACTGCACACTTCAAAAGCTTGTTCGTCCAAATAAACTTGTTGGATTATAACCTGTTGTGTGATTTATAACTTTGTCCACGTCGCTCCAACACCAGCTCCTTAACATTAGAATCCTGATAGATAGCCCGACTGAAACTGAAGCATCTGTCAGATACTTGAGGGAGCCACGGGAGCGTGGGGGGAGGAGTGTGTGGTTTAACCACAAACTGCTGAACTGAACGAGACTTTCTAACTGCCGTTGCCATGGAGATAACACTGAGAGACAGTCTCTATTCAAAGTCCCAAACCACAAATGTATAAGAATGGGAGCTGTACATCGGACAGGCGGGGAGTTACCTGATACTGCCTAAATGCGTTTTGCATGTACACTATCCAGGTAACGGCAATGTCTCATCAATAAATGCTCAAAGAAGACCTCTCAGTGTTCTGTACCTAGTTATTGCTATCCAGCAGGGTTCAGGAATATGAGTACACAGCAGTCAGTCTTCACAGTGGAGGATACGAAGAACATGCCAGTAATTGATAAGGAGACTGAGGAAGGTGAGGACCAAGAAACAACCATTATCATGAAAGAGTTAGAGCTGGGCAAGCTAACGGAGCTAAATGTACACAAGTCTCCTTGCCCTGATGGAATACGTCTCAGGATACCAACAGAGTTAGTGGGAGAAATAGCAGATGCAGTTAGAGTCATAGCATCCTGCAGCAGAGACAGGCCCTTTGGCCCAAACTGGCCTGTGCCGACCAGAATGTCCATCCACACTAACCCCATTTCCCTGCGCTTGGCCCATCTGCTTCTGGCCCTTTCCTATCCATGCTTTTACCTGTTGTGAGTGTTCCTCCCTGAACCACTTCCACTGGCAGCTCAGTCCATATACATACCACCCTCTGTGTAAAACAGTTGCCCCTCAGCTTCCCTTTTATTCTTTCTCTTCTAACCTTCAACTGATGCCCTCCAGTCCTTGATTCCCTGGGAAAAAGACTGAATGCATTCACCTTATCCATGCCCCTCATGGTCTTATACACATCTAGAAAAGAACCCCCTGTTTCCTCTGCTCTAAACATAAAATCCTCACTTGTCCAACCTCTCCCTATAGCTCAGAACCTTGAGCCCTGAAAACATCGTTGTAAATTGTTCTGCACTTTTTACAGTTTAATAACTGAAACCTACACTGCATTCATCATATTTCCAGTGTTTCCCCACGGCGCTGGAACCGATGGGACAACGCCAATGGATTACAATCCATGATCGAGAATGAACTCCTTTACAACAATCCTGTTTTCATAGTGATTCCCGTGGTGCAGGTATCCTTGTGTCTTTCTGGTTGCATGGTTAATTAAAGACTTGTCCTTCTACAAAGCAAAGCTGTGGCTTAATTGTTCCTGGGAGATGTGCCATGATTTTTCAGAATTTCCAAAACCAATGAAATCTCTCTCCCCAGTCACCATGCTGACATGGACTTGGCTGTGTCTCACTAAATATTTCCCAGCCACACAGATTTGAAATATTCACCCACGGACAGAATACACACCTTTCTTTCCACATGAAAAGGCCAATGATATTCAGATCGGCACGGATCAAGTAACTATCAGATCTAAACATGAAGTTCAAATCCACCCTTTCAGTACTCGACAACAGAGAAAACAAGTTACCATTGTTAATACAGGATGGAAATTAATAAGAAAACTATAGTATTAAACTGTATTTTCCTCGTTCCCCCGAAGCTTTAAATCTCTGTCTCACAATTTATTTCTTTTGTGACCGAAATCCAAATAATCTCCCCACTCCTTTCCTCCACACCCAGTTCTGACACTGGCTCTCCTCTCTTTGAATTCAGTGTCCTAGCTCCTGTCTGCAGACTAAGAACCAAATCAATGCGTCCGACATTGCGTCCACTGCAGGGGGTGAGAGGTGCTGTGGGAAAGAGGGTTTGAATCCTCTGATGACAACCATCCAGAATGCATTGCTTCCTGTACTCTCTGTGAAGCTTATCACGTGGTTGAGTATTGTGCCGCCCCTCATTCACTCCAATTGGTTGAAGGACCAACTGGCACATCCTGGTCCTCCAGCCTCATCCCCCCACTCTTATTGGTCCTGTGTTGACATCAATAATCCGAGGCCCATTGTGGGCTGGAGCATGCTCAGTGCTTCCTGATTTTGCTGCTGTTCATCAGGCATCAGAGAGAGAGTGCTCATCCCTGTTTCTCCTAATGTTAGACATTAACAACAACTACCAGCATTGCATGGAGCCTTTCACATTGACAAATCTCCTAAAATGCTTCATGAATGATGGAAACGTTGATTAAAGAGAAGGATTTTAGGTAAATCTTTAAGGCAGACAGAGGGGGGTTAGGGAGGATATTCCAAAGGTTTGTGTCCTCGGCAGCTCCAATCGTGGAGTGATATATGCGGGCAACAGCTTACAATGGAGACAGTTAGTGGATAACCATAGGCTAACAACCTCATGTCGTAGCCCCCTACCTCACTCACCAGGCCTTGTTCTCACAGCCTGCCATTACACACTACCTATGGTTAGACACTAACAGTCTCCATTAACAGCTAGTCACCTTCCCCCAGCCAGATCGTTATCCATTCCTTTATCCAACCGTTCTTCTCACTATATTCCAACCTATCCTTTACTCCTTTTATCTTCCCCCACACGATCTTCTGCATATCAACTATTTTTTTTCCTCAGTAACATCGGTTCTGTGGAAGGGACACGGGATCTTAAACTTCAACTCTGATTTCTCTTCACAGATGCTGCCAAACCTGCTCAGCTTTTCCAGAACCTCCTGGTTGTTTCTGATTTAGAGCATCTGCAGTTCTTTTGATTTTAATTTACCGGGAGTTTGTAATTCAGGTCCAACAGCCTCTGTCCCAGTCTCTGCTGTCTCTCCCACCCCCACCCAGTGACACTGCACCTGCACAGCTCATGGACAGGTGTTGTCTTGCTGGCCACACCCTTCATTCAATCCCATTGGCTGCAGGACAACACAGCCTCTCCTCCTATTGGTCTGGAGCTGCCGTTAATCAAGCCAGGCCCCATTGTGATGAGAGTGGAGGGCTAATCCCTCTCCCTGCCCTTGGATGAGCTTCATCATTCACAGTGAATGGGGCAGTATCACAGAGTACAGGGGCTTGGGGCTATTCAGCACATTTGGGGTTATACTCTCTCCCTCTGGAGATGCTGCAAATCTGTCCCAAGTCCCCTCCCATGTGCCCATATCCCCGCAAATCTTTACTTAAAAGTAAAATTCCAAGTCTGTTTCAGAATACCTGCTGTATCTGTGTCCTTCAGACTGTTCCAGATGCTCAGAACTTACTGAGTAAAATAGTGTTCACATTTTCGCCTTGTATTATTTGCCAATTACTTGGAAGTAGTTACTAAAAATTGTGACAGTGTTAACAATTCCTCTCTCTGACTGCAAATTCAAAACCATGGAATCAAATCTGCACCAGGTCGAAAACACTGCTTCACCTTCTCAGCTCCAAGGTTAATTATCTGTGCTTCAGCTAGCTCTCCACAAAAGAGAGGAATGCATCTTAATATATTAAGATCAAAGAAACAGACCTTCGTTCCAATTCGTCCGTGCCAACAAGGAATCCTAAACTAATGGATTCCCATTTACCATCTATTGGCCTACATCCATTAAAACCCTTCCTATTCATGTACCCAATTGGAAGCCTTGTAAATGTTGTGATTTTTTCAGCCTCCACTACTTCATCTGGTAGCCCCTCCCATACACACACCACACTCAGCTTAAAAACATTGCCATTTAGATCCCTTTTAAATCTTTGCCCTCTCAACTTAAACCCATGTGCTCTAATTTTGGACCCACCTAACCTGTGGAAATAGGACCCCGGCTGCTCATCTTATCCATGCCCCTCGAGATTTTATAAATCTCCATGAAGTCACCTTTCAGTCTTTAACTCTCCAGAGAAAATAGCCCCAGCCTATTCAGCCCCTTCCTATCCACCACATCCTCCAATCCTGGCAACTTTTTTGTAAATCTTGTCCAAACCTTCTCAAGTTTCACAACATCCTTCCCAGAACAGGGAAATTCAAACTGAAAACAGAATT
The DNA here is from genome assembly GCF_020745735.1 of Hemiscyllium ocellatum. Taxonomy (NCBI): domain Eukaryota; kingdom Metazoa; phylum Chordata; class Chondrichthyes; order Orectolobiformes; family Hemiscylliidae; genus Hemiscyllium; species Hemiscyllium ocellatum. The sequence continues at coordinate 160,847 of NW_026869187.1, read as the reverse complement.
CCAGAAGTGGGTAATCAATGTCCTGACCAGCCACAATATGGCATCCCAGCTTCTGTATTCAATGCATTGACCAATAACGGAGAGCGTTAATGGAGTCCCATTTGCCAGCGGTTCACCCTTATCCTCTAAATCCTCCCTCTTCATGTACCCAATCAGATGTCTGATTCAAAGAACAGGGAGATTGGAACTGAAAACAGAATTCCAGAAGAGCTGTCATCAATATCCTGTACAGCTACAGTACGGTATCACACCAGCTGCAGTCAATGCATTGACCAATAACACGGAGCGTACCAAACGCAGCATTCACTACCCGGCCTACCTGTGACTGTACTTTCAAGGAACTATGAACCTGTACTCCAAGGTCCCTTTGTTCAGCAACCTTCCCCAAGACTTTACCATTAAGTGTAACAGTCCTGCCCTGATATGCCTTTCCAAAATACAACAGCTCACATTTACCTAAACTGAACTCCGTCTGCCATTCCTTGCTCCAGTGGCCCATCTGATCAAGATCCGGCTGTATTCTGAACTAACCTTCTTCACTGTCCACTACACCCCCAATTTTGGTGTCTTCTGTAAACCTCCAGACCACACCTCAAATAAATGACTTGGATGTGAATATATAAGGTCCCAATATCCATCCTTGCAGCACATTGCTACTCACAGACCTCCAGTCTGCAAAGCAACCCTCTTTCACCACCCTCTGTTTCCTACCTTCAAGGCAGTTTTGTAATGGCTTGCTCGCCCTGCATTCCATGTTATCTAACCTGCTAACCAGTCCGCTTTGTGGAACCTTGTTGAATGTCCATATAAACAACATTCACCGCCTGGCTTAATCAATTTACTTTGTCACTTCAAAACACTCACTCAAGTTAGTGAGACACAATTGTGCATGTACAAATCCACATTGACTCTCCCTGTCATTCCTTACCTTTCCAAATAGATGGATATCCTGTCCCTCAGAATCCCTTCCAACAATTTGCCTGCCACTGACTTCAGGCTCACTGTTCTCTTGTTCCATGGCTTCTCCTTACCACTTTTTTAAAATAATGGCACCTCACCTGTCACTATCAACGATACAAATACCTCAGGAGAGGCCCAACAATCACTTCCCAAGATTTCCAGAAAGTTCCAGGATACACCTGATCAGGTTCCAGGGCTTTATCCACCTTGATGCGATTTAAGACATCCAGTACCACATCTTCTGTAACATGGACACTTTTCAAGTTATCACTGTTTATTTCTCCAAACTCTCGAGCTTCCATGTTCTTCTACAGTAAAAATGACGTGAAACATTTGCATATCATTCGCACCCCCTGTGGTTCCATAGACAGCCTTGTTGACCTTTAAGGGGTCCTATTCTCTGGTCCAGTTAATCTTTTGTCTGTGATATATTTGTTTAATCTCTTTGGATTCTACTCCAGGACATCCCAGAAAGGCCTACTTCACGGACCGTAATTTTCCTCTGACTTGATCAACACATACCCTCCAACACATACCCTCCACTTCCCGCACCTCCGCCTTTACTTCACCCCTCCAGCCACAATAAAGAATACAAACCTGCAGTCTTCACCTTCCACCCCAATAATCTCCAGGTACAGCACATTAACCTCTTATTTCTGCCACCTAAAGTCAGACCCCACCTCCAGAGACATATGTCCCTCCCCACCTCTATCTGCAATCCCCAGAGACCATTCCCTCTGCACCTCCCATGTTCGGTCCACACCCTCCCACCACCCATGCACAACACCCTTGACCCTCCCTCGCCGCCATGGGAGATGTAAAACATGTGGCCACACCTCCATCTGACCTCTATCCAAGACAACAAAGGGATCTTTTCACATCAGTCAGAGATTTGCCTGCACATCCCAAAACCTCACCTACTGCATCTGGACACTATGGGAAATTTAACATGGTTTATCCAACTAACCTACACATCTTTGGGCTGTGGGAGCAAACTGGAACACCCGAAGGAAATCCTCAAAGACACTGGGGAGAATGTGCCAACTCCAACAAAGACAGTCGCCCGAGGCTGGAATCAAAACCAGGTCCCTGGTGCTGAGGAAGCAGCACTAACCTCTGAGCCACAATACTGTGGGATCTTTGGTGCTGATGTGCTCCCACACTAATAACCTCAGTCACTCACCCTGCCTCATTTCCTAAGAGGCAGCGATGACGGAGTGAAACTATCACTAGACAGTTACTCCAGAGACCCAGATAACGTTCTGGGGACCCGGGTTTGAATCCCACCACGACAGACGGGAGAACGTGAATTCAATAAATATCTGGAAAAAACTAATCTAGTGACGGCAAGGAATCCATTGTCAATTGTTGGAAAAACCCATATGGTTCACTCATGACCTGTAGGGAAGAAAAATGCCATCCTTCCCTGGTCTGGTCTGTATGGGACTCCAGACCTACAGCAACGTGGTTGACTCTTAACTGCCCTCTGGGTAAACGCAGCAATAAATATTGGCCGAGCCAGTGACAGCTTCATCCTGTGAATGAATAACGGAAACAGGTCAGGTTTTGTTCCTTCTCTAGTAGGTACATCCTACAAACTCTATCAGAAACGTTCTCGTACACACTGAACAAATACCTTTCCATCCAAGCCCTTAACACTACAGCACTCCGAGGCTATGTTGGTAAAGTTAAAACCACTTATCATTGCATCCATATTATTCTTACAGATAACTGACGTCTCCTGGTAAAATTGTGTCTCAATTCCCCGCTGAATATTGGGAGAGAGTTTATACCACAATCCCAGTAAGATGGTCATCCCTTTCTTATTTCTCAGTACCAACCAATTACCTTGCCTGGATGTACTCCCAAGAATATCCTCCCGAAGTCCAGCCATAATCCATAATCAAAAACACATTTCTGCCTGCTCTGTTGCCCCCTTTCTATCCTTGCTATTGCATCTATACCCTGGAACATTAAGCTGCTAGTCCTATCCATGCCTGAGTGATGCCTCTGTAATTGCTGTAATATCCCAGTTCCATGTTCAAAACCATACCCTGAGCCCACCTGCCTGACCTGTCAGGTCTCTTGCACTGAAATAAATGCAGTGCAACTGGTCCGTCGCATCTCATTCTGTGCCTTGCTCTTGCCTGCCTTGACAGTCTGACCGGTGAACAGTACCAGCCTCAGACTCACCTCTTTCCTCACTATCTCATGAGGATTACCCCGACTCCCTCACTAGTTTAATGCCTCCCGAGTGGCACTAGCAAATCTACCTGCTCGTCAGGACCCCATGCTTTCCCTTCCTATGCCATTGGTACCAATGTACAATGTCCTCCGACTGGTTATTTTCTCTTTTGAGAGTATTCTGCTCCCTCTGAGAGACTTCCTTGACACTGGCACCAGGGCAGCACCACCCCATTCTGATCTCTCACTTTCACCTGCAGAAATGGCAGATTGTGTCCCTGACTAGAGAGTCCCCTATCACAATCGATCGTGTGGAACTGGATATACCTCACATTATGTTAGAAGCCAGTCTCAGTACCAGTAACTTGGCTGTCAGTGCTACATTCCCCTGAAAGACTATTACCACCACATTTTCCAAAATAGTGTACTTGTCTGAGATGCGGATAGCCACAGGAGACTACTGCAGTACCGACCTACCCCTCCGAGCTCTCCTAGAGGTAACCCATCTACCTGACTGTATCTGCAGTATCCTGCAATCCTGAAACTGCCACCTATCACACTCTCCGGCTCCTGTCAATTCATCACTGTCTTTAATCACTCCTCCACCAATCCATGCATTCCAATAGGATTTTCAATCACATTTCGTGCAGACGTAATCATCAGGATCATTGAAACTCTCCCTAATCTTCCACATCCGACAGGAACAGCACATTACTCAACAACAGGTCATCTCTCCGCCTTAACAGTCTACAGACCATGACAAAGACACAGTCTAACTGCTCAAAAAATACTGCCCGAGAATAGCAATGCTTACATTTCATATCTTAAATATTTACTCAAGAGACTGTAAGACATTAAAAAGAAATCCTCACCTGACTCACTATTGTAGATTTAATAAAATAAAACCGTCTAATATTGATGTTTGAAGAGAATGAAACGCACTGAGCTGATCCCCGGCTCTGAGTACTTCCAATGGTGAGGTCTCTCTGAGGGCAGCTGTGAAATGTCACTGTTTCTCTTCTCTGCCCACTCCATTTCCAGAGAGATTTTTAACCTCACAGCCAGTCAGCTCAGAGAGGCCACTGCTTGGTTTTATTCACTGCGAGTTGCCTTTGCTGCCCAGACCAGTATTTATTGGCCACCTTTACTTGTCTTGGAGAAAGTGGTGGTTAACCGCCTCCCTGAAATGCTGCAGTCCATGTACACCACAGTGATGTTTGGACAACAATCCCCTCTGGCCCCACAACCCTCCCCCTGTTCTGTAATCCTCCCTCCGGCCCCACAACCCTCCCAACCCTCCCTGTCTCTGTAATCCCCCTCCGGCTTCAGAAATTACATGTCCGTGCCATCAGATTTTTATTTGGATTCATTTTTTGTTTAATAAACCCCACCCCCCAAAAAAAGTGTAATATTTCGCCCCCAAACAAATTTGTGTTGATTGACCTTGTGGAGAGGCTGACACATGGACGTTGCAGTATTTTATCTCACATTGTACACGTAGAATGATGGAACTTTCTTTTAAACATTGCTAAAAATTGAGGCAATGGCTTAATGGTATTCCTGCCAGATGAGTGAAATGTGCAGTGTTCCGAGGATTAGGGTTAGAATCCAACATGGCTGATGGCAGCATCGGAATCCAATACAATCTAGAATGAAAAGGCGAATGATGAATCATGAAACTATTGTCGATTGTTAAAACCCCATCTGGTTCACTCATGTCCTGTCAGGAGGAAATGGCCATCCTCACCTGGTCTGCCAACATGTGACTCCAGACCCACAGCAATGTGTTTAACTCTCAACTGCCCTCACTGAAAAATACATTAAAACTGTTAAACAAATACTCCGCAGGTATCACTTAAAAACTGGCGGTTCCCATGGGACCATGTGAATTTCTGAACAGCCCAGAACTAAAACGGAGTTTCAGCTTCACCGTTT